>NW_027140807.1:600000-775000 GCF_036365525.1 Heterodontus francisci | reverse complement strand
CTCCCTTCTGCCAAAATGCATCACCTGATAGCAATGTAGTTCACTGTTAACTGCCTCTGAAATGGACTAGCAAGTCATTCAGTTAAGGGAAATTCTGCATAGGCAATGAATTCTGGCCTTGTCAGTGATGTGCGCATCCCTGAATATGTGTTTTTTATATAAAATGCCTCCTTCTTCATTTTTCTTTCACTGTTTTCTCACTTTGCTTCCCCTCTTTACGTCCTTCAGATCATCTGTTTCAGTATATCACAAGTGTTGGTCAAACCAGTCACTATGAACGAGCAGACTTGGGAAAATCCAGTTGTCTATTTTGTGTGGAATGATTATGATTTGAATCTGTTTCAGAGTTAGTGGAATTGACTATTCGGTAGATTGGTCAAGTCACTGCTGCATTGCTCACTCAGTCTTTGCAGAAGCGAGTGGGACTCAGGCTGCGGTGGAGCTCCATCCCCATCTCGTGGCTGTAATGTGTAACTACAGGCACCTGAGCTTTGCACAGTGCAATTGATAAAATAGGCATTATGAAGACATGCTTTGAAATTGCTCCGTCTTCCCATTTTTATCCATTGCTTCGGCTGGTGAAGCTGGTGACATCGAATTAGATAGAATATGCAGCACAAATTCAGGCTATTCGTCCCGATGGGACCATGTTCCAGACTAGGCTGGAGCAGGTGGTGGTGTAGTTGGCATGTCACTGAGCTGATAATCCAGAGGATGGAGTGAATCTCCAGGGGACATGTGTTCGAATCCCATGAGGTCAGATGGTGGAATTTAAATTCAATTAATGAAGAAATATAATTATTTCATCAGAAAATCTGCAATTGAAAGCTAGTCTCAGTTAAGGGGCCCTGTCACCCAGCTGGCTCACTCATGTCTTTTAGTGAAGGAAATCCGCCGTCCTTACCTGGTCTGGTCTACATGTGACTCCAGACCCACAGAACACAAGAAATAGGAGCAGGTGTAGACCATATATCCCATTGAGCTTGCTCCATCATTCAATAATCATGGCTGATCTTGGGCTTCAATTCCACTTTCCTGCCTACTCCCCATATCCCTTGATTTCCTGAGGGATCAGAAATCCCAGCCTTAAATGTATTCAATGAAGGAGCATCCACAACACTCTAGGGTAGAGAATTCCAAAGGTTCACAACGCTTTGAGTGAAGCAATTTCTCCTCATCTCAGTTCGGAATGATTGATCCCCTGTCCTGAGATTTCTCATTACCTCCTTTTTTGAAAAGCCGTGTAACATTTGTCAGCGTTCAATCCGATGGCACCATTCCTGAATCTAAGGAATTCTGGAAAATCATAGCCAGTGCCTCCACTATCTCTGCAGCTATCTCTTTTAGAACCCTGGGATGTAATCCATCTGCTCCAGGGGACTTGTCGCATTTTAATCCCTCAAATTTCTCGAAGACTTTTTCTCAATTGATATGAAAATCCTTAATTGCCTCACTCTTTTTAGCCCCCAGATAACTTCCTATTTCTGGTATGGAACCTGTGTCTTCAACTGTGAAGAAAGACACAAAATATTAGTTCAATTCCCCTATTCCCCATGATAATTTCTCCTGTCTTTACCTCTAAGGCGCCAACATCAACTTTAGCTACTCTCTTACTTTTTATGTAAAAGCTCCCACCATCTGTGTTTATATTGCTGGTTAGCTTATTCTCACATTTTATTCCCACATCTGATGAAAGAACGTAAACAATTTCTTCATCCAGCCCTATCAGTATGAGGTGCTATTTCCTGCTCCCTAATGTTTTTATCCAGCATCCATTTACATATATCTGGTTATACACATCATTTATTTCTGTGTGCTAGTGAATTCCACATTCTCACCACTCTGTGTAAATTCATTTCTTGGAGTTATTAGTGAGTATGATGTATTCATGACCTTCCCTACAAGTGCAGGCATCTTCTCTACCTCTACCCTATCATATTCCTTCATAATCTTGAGCACCTCTAACAGGTCACCCTCAGCATTGTCCTCAGCACTTCAGGTGTCGTCTAAACAAAGTATATAGAGCTGAGAATTGTGCACAGTGCTCCAGGTGTGGTGTAACCGAGGTACGTGTTGAAGAGCCGTTCGATGAACCATTATACAGGTGTGGGCACAGACAGTGTGTGTTGTCTGTCTGGAGGTTGCGGGGAGTTAGAACATGGGCTTTCTGCGACTCGGACGGGCACTGAACAGATGCAGATCCGCATCCGATCACCCAGGGCTGCTCTTCACCGAATGCTGGGTTAAATGCATCTATTTGAAAGGAGACATGTGAGGGTTTTTGTCAAGGCAGCCAATGACTCTGAACCGCTGTGTCCCATCAGCAGCTGCACAGAAATACACCGCCTCGTCCGTGGCGTTCACACTCTCGATCGTCAGAGTGGATTTCTTATTTTCCAGAGTCCTCGTGATTGCAAATCCGCTCTTAAATCCATCTTCATACTGAGGATCATTGCTTAGAAAGTTAAACCCGATTAACAGGAATCCTCTGCCGGGGGACTGACGATACCAGTACATGTAGTTGCGAATCTTTCCTTTCTGCAGACAGTTCATTTCCACTGATCCTGGTTGTTTAACAGCCAGTGACTGAGGCCATTGATGTATCACATCACCCCGGCAAACACCTAGAAAGAGAAATTAGAGGGAATGAACTAGTATCGATGGAGTTACAATTGAGACGATGGACGTCGGTGTTGCACCGAATTAACGACGGAAATTCGGTCTGTGTCCTAAATTCCTGCAAGTACCTGGATCTTTACAAATGTAAAATAGAATTGTGGAATCCACAAGCTTGCAAGTGGGTGCAAACATTAAAGAGTTAACATCATATTAATAACACTTGTCTTCCCAAACTAGGGGACAGATTAATGAGTTCAATGTCTGATATGAAATAATCGATTACTGATTTCACAGGTCACCGCCGCTCAGTTTTATTGAGATCATTAATCATCCCTTTCAGTTGATCAAATGTAGAAGAGTGATTGGGACAGAGTGTTAACCTACTCAGCGCCAGAAGGGAAATAGCAAAGACGATGAAACTGAAAGACATGTTTGCTGTGGATCTGAGAGACCTTCTGCTGGTTACTATGGGTTTTAAGGGAGGGAGAGAGATGAGGTGTAGGCAGAGCGGATCGTCATCAGAGGAAGTTATCTCAAGGCAATGATCCCCGCCCCTACCTTTAAGTTGTCTCCCATTCTTTTGTTCGCTTCCTTCCGCCCCTTTCCACTTGTTTCTTCTCTCCATTTCCCTCCGTCCACCCCACTTTCTACTCTGCTGCCAATATCTTCACTCTCTTCCCTTTGTGAGCTTGCTTTCATGCTGAATCGAGGGAAATTTTGAAGGTAGCGAGGTGTTGGAGAGGGTAGGTGAAAAAAACAAGGGGCGGTGCAACGATAGCTGCTTTGAGTGACTCCAGAGCTTATGGCGCACAACAGGGGATTATTAACATCCTTTTGCAAATTAAAATCAGTAGTGGAGGAAGAGAAGGTGGATAGTTCGATGGCAGCGGCGGCGGCTCATATAACATCACTGTAAAGTGGAAATCTAACTGCATTTAGCCTTTAAAGTGAAAAGATTGCGGAAGCAGAGGAATTGACTCATTGATCAGCGGCGCCAAAGCCTGTGGTGGCGCGAAATATAGTGGAGTCACTGCGCCGACCAGTGGCAGCATGGTGCAACTGCAACAAGCTGTGTTTGTTACTTTCCCAGTGAAATGCATGCTGTGGGCTTCTTCAAGTCAATTCCCGAAATTCATCCTCCTTCTCAGTGTTTCATCCTCTCCTGCAGAGGATTATTACCCGCAGAATTAACGATACAAATGCAGTCTTTGTCCTAATTTCCTGCCAGTATCTGTACAGATGTAAAGCGGAAGAGTGAAATCTACATGAGCAAAAGTGGGTGTAGATGTTATATGGTTAACAGTATATTCTTCACACTTTTGTTGCCAAAAAAGGGGGAACAGATTAATGAGTTCACTGTCTTATATTCAATAATTGATTGCTGATTTCACAAGTCACCGCCGCACAGTCTTGTTGAGATCATTAATCAGTTGATCAAATGTAGAACAGTGATTGTGACAGAATTTAAACATACTCAGCGACAGAAGGAAAATAGCAAACGTCGATGAAATTGAATGGCATGTTTGCGGCGGAATTAAGACACTTTCTGCTGGTTGCTCTGGGTTTAAGGGAGCGAAGCTGAGGGAGGAAACATTATTTGGATTAGCATCCTTGAAAGTTGATAAATCACCAGGGCCGGATGAAATGAATCCTAAGCTGCAAAAAGAAGCAAGAGAAGAAATAGCAGAGGGTCTGACCATCTTTTTGCAGTCCTCACAGGTGTGGTGCCGGAGGATTGGAGAATTGTTAATGTTGTGCCTCCGTTTAAAAAGGGAGAGAAAGATAGACTGACTAATTACAGGCCAGTCAGTCTGACCTCAGTAGTGAGCAAATTATTGCAATCTACTCTGGGAGACAGGATAAACTGTCACTTAGAAAGGCATGGGTTAATCAAGGATAGACAGCATAGATTTGTTAAGGGATGATCTTGTTTTATCAACTTGATCTAATTTTTTGAAGAAGTAACAAGGAAGATAGATGAGGGTAGTGCAGTTGACGTGGTCTACATGGATTTTAGCAAGGCTTTTGAAAAGGCTGCACATGGCAGACTGGTTCAAAAAAAACAAAATCCCATGGGATCAAGGGAAATGCAGCAAGGTGGATACAAAATTGGCTTAGTGGCAGGAAACAAAGGGTAATTGTTGATGGGTGTTTTAGCGACTGGAGGGCTGTTCCCAGTGGCGTTCCACAGGGCTCAGCACTGGATTCCCTGCTTTTTGTGGTATGTATTAACGATTTGGATGTAAATGTAGGGGGGCATTTTCAAGATGTATGCAGACAACACAAGGATTAGCCGTGTGGTAGATCGCGAGGTGGATAGCTGTAGGCTGCAGGAAGATATTGATGGTCTTGTCAGATGGGCAGAAGAGTGGCAAATGGAATCCAACTTGGAGAGGTGTGAGGTGATGCATTTGGGGAGGTCAAACAAGGCAAAGGAACATACGATTAATGGGAAAATACTGAGAAGTGTAGAGGAAGTGAGGGAACTTGGAGTGAATGTCTCCAGATTACTGAAGGTAGCAGGACAGGTCGATAAGTTGGTTAAGAAGGCATATGGAATCCGTTCCTTTATTAGCTGAGGTATGGAATACAAGAACAGGGAGGTTATGCTGGAACTGTATACATCATTGGTTAGGCCACAACTTGAGTACTGTGTGCAGTTCTGGTCACCTCATTGCAGAAAGAATGTAATTGCACTGGAGAGGGTACAGAGGGGATTTACGAGGATGTTGCCAGAACTGGAAAATGCAGCTATGCGGAAAGATTGGATAGGCTGGGGTTGTTCTCCTTGGAACAGAGAAAGCTGAGGGGAGGTCTGTTAGAAATGTAAAAAATATTGAAGGGGCCTGGATAGAGTGGAGGTGAAAGGTCTATTCATCTTGGCAGAGAGATCAGTGACGAGGGGGAAGAGATTTTATGTGATTGTTAGAAGAATTGGAGGGGAGAAAAGGAAAACCTTAGAAGTGGTGGGGGTCAGGTACTCGCTGCCTGAAAGGGTTGTTGAGGCAGACACTCTCAACTCATTCAAGGGAGTCTGGATATGCACCTCAAGTGCCGTAATCTGCAGGGCGATGGACCAAATGCTGGAAGGTGTGATTTGAATAGGTGGATTGTTTTTCAGCCACCACAGACACGATGGGCCAATTGGCATCTTGCTGTGCCTTAAACTTTCTACGATTCTATTGGAGTGATAGAGTGTATGTGAAAGTGCCAAGGAATGAGAGAGAGACATAGTGCGAGACAGAGTCAGAGAGGATGATATGGTCAAAAACAGTTAGAGTAAAAGAGAGGCAGTGATAGAGATAGATGGAGAAAGGGAGAAAAAGATCTCTGTCTATTTATCTATACAGCTATCTATCTATCTCTGTAGCTATCTGTCTATCTTTCTCTCTATCTATATATCTGCATGGCTGTGTGTCTGTCTGTCTATCTGTGTCAATTTGTCTCTCTATCTGTATGAATCCGTCTGTCTGTCTTCATATCTACCTATCTGCATATCTGTCTGTCGATCTAACAATCTATTTGACTATTTGTCTATCTATCTGTCTGCCTATCTGTCTGTCTATCTATCAATCTGTCTACCCATCTGTCTTTCTATCTATCTGTCTGACTGTCTGTCTGTCTATCTATCTGTCTGTCTGTCTATCTATCTATCTATCTATCTATCTATCTATCTATCTATCTATCATCTGCCTGTCTGCCTTCCTAGCTATCTATCTGCCTGTCTATGCTGCCTATGGCATGGTGCTGTACACCAATTGGCTTCCGTGTTTTAAGTACACTGCTCTCTGAAATGACCTAGCAAACTCTTCAGTTATCTACAAGGCAGCACACACCTTCTCCAGGGCAATTAGCGATGTTGAATAACTACTGGCCTTCTCAGAGGGACCCAGGTCCCCAGAATGAATAAAAAAAAATCAAAGCAAGAGAAGAAGTAGCAGAGGATCTGACTATCATTTTCCAGTTCTTAATTGGCTGTTAACTGTCTTGGGGCGTCTTGAAGTCGTGAAAGACCTGATATAACTTTTTTTCTTATTCCTTCATGGGACGTGAGTTTTTTCACAAGGCCAGCAATTATTTCACAACACTGATTACCCTTGAGAAGGTGGTGGTGAGCTGCCTTCTTGAGCCATGGGGGGTAGGTACACCCACAGTGCTGTTGGGAAGGGAGTTCCCGGATTTTGACCCAGTGTCAGTGAAGAAACGGCGATATAGTTCCAAGTCAGGATGGTGTGTGACTTGGAGGGGAACTTGCAGGTGGTGGTGCCCCCATGTATTTGCTGCCCTTGTCCTTCTAGTTGGTAGAGTTGGTTGGTTTGGAAGGTGCTGTCTAAGGACACTCGATGCTTTGCTGCAGTGCATCTTGTCGATGGTACACACTTCTGCCATGTGATAAAGGGAGTGAGTGTTGAAGGTGGTAGATGGGTTGCTGATCAAGAGGGCTGCTTTTTCCTGGATGGTGTTGAGCTTCCTGAGTGTAGTTGGAGCTGCACCCATCCAGGTAGGTGGAGAGTATTCCATCACACTCCTGACTTGTGCCTTGTAGATGATTGATACTCTATCCATCACTTCACAATGGTGATGTAAACTATCTGTCTTATTTACATCATTAATTAACCTTTTAATTAATCAAGTATGAGACAGCGTCTGTGATTTAGTTTTAACATACACAGTGCCAGAAATTAAACAGTGTAGACGAGGACTTTGAAATTTTGCAGGGGATCTGAGGCACATCTCTTTCTTTCCTTCTCTCTCTTCCTCGTACCTTCTGCTATTCCCTGTCATTCAGCCCTTGATGAAGGTTCAGGAATCCGGGAATCACCAGCTTGGAAAACGGCCGGTGAGGCAGGGAGAGACATTAACCATTGTCACTGCTCCTGTATGTCAGTCAGTTGTGTTGTTCACCCTGTTGGTTTTTGTACTGGCACTAAGGCAGTCTGCAGCGCTGTGCTCACTGGCTGCACAGTAATACACTGCCGCATCCGCAGCCTTAACCTTGAGGACCCTCAGGCTGCATCGTCTCTCCTCGGGCCTTAAAATCTTCACCTCCTCCTCAAATTTTCCTTCGTATGTGACTGGGATTCCATTAATAGAATGACCCATTAGGGTGAGCCCCTGCCCGGCATACTGCCGATACCACAGCATAACGCTCTTACTACTGTCATTCTGGTAACAGTTTAATTCTGCTGGTCCACCTCTCTTCCCCACCACCAGAGTTGGCCACTGGTGTATCACCTCTGCTAGAGTTTTGCCTTGAGAAATAAGGAGAATAGTTTAAAAAGTTTAGAACATATTGTGACATATGATAACCAACTATAACTATCCAAATAGATAAGTAGATAATACTAGATAACTATATAGGCAGACAATATATCGTTAAATGATATATTTGTAGATATATAGATAATACACAGATAGATATAGAGATTGTAAAATAATGTAGCAAGTGATATGAGACAGACAAATTAACCCAGAATTAGGGCAAACTTATCGGTTAAAGATAGCTGTAGTAGCGTCACGAATATATAAGTAACTTTCATTCAGTCAAAAATTTCATTAAGCCAATATTATTTACAGTGAAAGTAAAGTATGTAGTTTAAGAAATGACAGAAAATCGACTGCAATGATGTTGTATCAATCTAGTTTGATAGAAGTTAGCAGTGAATGAAAACACAGCATGTATTTTAGCACAGGTATCTTTATGAACAATGAATCCCTACATGGAAGAAGAGAACAGACGATTAGGAAGAGTTTGACTAACTGCATCCTGCAGACTGGGGGCTGAATCTGTTCATGAACCAATATCAGGCGGCTGAAGATAAAGCAGAGAGCGGAAATGACAGCACTGGAAACAGGGTTTCCTTCTGACCCCTCACTTCTGGGTATGACAGAATAATAACACCCCCTGGTCGGAAGGAGCTTGAATAAGGAACTGCTTCCCGTCTGTATCTGGCTCCCGTTGCTTGTGTCTGATTGGTGTTGTAGGGTAGCTCTTTCGAACAGCCGGGCCAGGCTCGATGGGCTGAATGGCCTCGGCTCTGCTGTATGATTCTATAAATATATAAGACACATCAAGTTGCTTGTTTGTATTCGGCAGATCAAAAGTTATTTCCCCTGTGCTAAACGACAATTCAAGGGTTATGTTTTACATTGGGGTGAAATCTTAGATACTTTGAAAAGAGACAGTGTCATGAAGAAGTGGGTTAACTGTTTTAAACAGATGCTCAAACCGCCGTCAGGAGGCAGGTGTTCTAGTGAGAGACCTATCTGGGGAGGTGTCTCACTTTTGCATTGATTGAATCATTGGGGACATGTACAATAGGGAGCTATGTGTAACTCTTGTCACATACCACCGACAGCTCATTCAACAGGACCATGAACCCATTTACCCCACCTCGGAATCTGTTCTTTACAGGTGGAGGCTGCCTTAACGAGAAGGATCTGCGCACATTGCTGCAGCATTTTTAATAATTCATAATGTATTGATGTACTCTGAGTCAAAGGAGAGCAAGAGGATGAAACTATCAGTAAAATACAAATCATGATATATCAATAATTAAACTGGTATGGTGTAAATAATGGTGTTAGATAGATGATAAACGTCAGATATATGGTGGATGGATATTTAGAGAGGTGAGAGACAGAGAGATAAATCGATGGCAAATATATATATATATGATCGAGATAAATCGATAGATAAATGGTGCAATATAACCAAAACTGGACAGAGAGACAGACAGATAGATAGATAGATAGATAGATAGATAGATAGATAGATAGATAGATAGATAGATAGATAGATAGATAGATAGATAGATAGATAGATAGATGGATGGATGCAGAGACACAGAAACTCGCAGATAATCCGAGAGACAGAAAGACACTGAGATAGACAGACAGGTTTATCTCCCACAAGTGCTTTCCTCCCCCTTCAGAGTTTTTGCTGAACTCCGGCGCCTTTATGAGTCACTGTGCAGTCTCCAGACACAGTAATACACGGCTGATTGATTCGCCAAAAGGCTGGAGGAGTCCAGGTAAAAATGGGTGTTGTTGGGTCTCCTGGCGGTGTGGGGTCACACAGGGAAAGAGCAGTGAGGATGACTGACATCTCTCAGTCCAGTTCCACCTTACCCTTTAACACCAGGAACACAACCAAGAGGTGAGACACAGTCATCTCTGGAGGGAGACAGATCCATGTGTTCATTGTGTGAAATCACTGAGCTGTTTTATTGCAGAATATCTCAATGTTCTGAGTGACATTTACTGTCCCCTCCTCCCCACTGTTTCATGTTCCCATTGGGGGGGAGGGTGGGGGTGCAAATTCCTGATGGTTCATTGGGTCCCACATGTTGACATGTTGACAGGTCATTCCCGGGGCTGAGCTAAGGAGGCCTCAGGGGAATCCGGGGGGCCTCTGGTCAATATTAAAGACCAAACATGATGAAGTCTAACTGCGTTTTTCTGTGTGGGTGAAATAGTTGAGAAGTGAAACATTTCAGAAGCAGCCGAGTTGACCTGTGGAGCTGCTGTGGGTAAAGCTCACTCTGTCTGAGCATGTGCTGGGCAGCGGATGCAGTGGAGTAGCACTGGCACCTAGTGGCTCCAGCTGCAACTGCAAGCACCGATTCTGCAGGCGTTTCAGTGTCAGACCCTGAACCTGTTTCAGTCATCAGTTATATTCTCCTACTCGACTCGTGTTGGCGCTTGTGGCCCAGAACTAGATGGAAGTTGATGCATACATCCGCGCCATTCGGCCCCACAGCTCTCTGCTTCACTCAAGCCTCAACCAGTCAAATACATTTTGAAGTGTTGTAATGTAGGGAAGGAGGCAGACAAGCTGCAAGATCAAGTGCAGGGTCATTCAGAAAGAACAGGGAGTGGGAGTAATTGGACAGGGAAGATGAAACCAGGGATCATAAATTTAAGGTAGTCCTTAATAAATCCAATTGGGAATTCAGGAGGAGGTTCTTTAACCCAGGGAGCGGTGAGAATGTGGAATTACAGACCAAATGGAATGGGTTGAGGTCGAATAGAGACGATGCAGTTAAAGGGGAGCTGAATAAATACATGAGTGAGAAAGGAATAGAAGAATCTGTTGATAGGGTAAGATGAAGAAAGATGGGAGGAGGTCGCTCTTTCGAGCTGCCAGGCTAGGATCGATGGGCTGAATGGCCTGGATTTGACCTGCATGACACTGTGACCCAATAAGACCTGTCAACCTGCTGCCTTGTTTTGGGGCCAAGACAGTTTCTTCACTGTCACTGGGTCAAAATCCTGAAACTCCCTTCCTAACAGCACTGTGGGTTTACCTACCCCACGTGACTGCAGCGGTTCAAGAAGGCAGCTCAGCACCACCTTCTCAATTAGATGATTAGGGATGGACAATAAATGCTGGCCTCAACCAAAATCTCATGAATGAATTGAAAAAGAGAAAATAAACTCAGCAGGGGAAAAAAAACTCCAAAAAATACAACAACAACCTCAACATGCAAAAACCAAATTGAACAACAACTTAAGCAGGGAAGGAACCAAGTACAACTAAAACCTCAGCAGGGAAAACACCAACAAACACAACAACTACCTCCACCAGTGTATTAACACCTAATCTGTACTAATGCTTTGTCTTTCAACACACCATTAACATATTGTTTGCCTTTGCTCCGTGCCCTTTTGGTCAGCTATGTGGCCTGGTCCAATCTAGACCTCCTTTGTTACCTCTAGCCCCACCCCCACGTCACTTGCTTATAACCTGTGACTTTTCTAATATTTGTCAGTTCCGATGAAGGGTCACTGACCCGAAACGTTAATCCTGCTTCTCTTTTCACAGATGCTGCCAGACCTGCTGAGTGGTTCCAGCATTTCTTGTTTTTATTTCAGATTTCCAGCATCCGCAGTATTTTGCTTTTATTACAACAACTACCTCAGAAGGAGATTCAAGCAACAACAAATCCAACAACCTCAGTCGGAGAAAAACACCAGCAAATACAACAACAAATACAACAACAACTTCAGCAGCAGAATGATACCAACAAATGCAACAGCAACTACTGGCAGCCAATGGTAGAGAGAGGGGCGTGGGTTCCCCATCAGGGAGGGAGGTGTTGGGCAAACCTCAATCACTTGCTTGAGTCTTCATGTGGCTTCTCACAAGACTCAACTCTCTTCTTTCCACTGATTTCCCAATTGCAGGTTCAGCTTCCAGTGAAAGATGTATCTGTTACTGAGTCTCATGGTCTTATTTCAAAGTAAGGGATCTTTCTCACCACCACCCCACACCCCCATTATTTGTGTTAACAGCTGTCTTTCTTATTTTCTTTCTCTCTATCTTTCTCTCCTTGTTTCATTCTTCACATCCCAGATTGTCCCTGTTCACTGACCTTCTTCTCTCCCGGTCTCTTCCCCCTGTTTGCCTCCTGATAAAGTTGTTGTTGAATCTATTGGTGTTTTTTCTCGCTGTTGTTGTTGAATTTATTGTTGTTTTTCCTGTTGAAGTTGTTGTTAAATTTATTGGTGTTTTTTCCACCTGCTGACGTTGTTATTGAATTTGTTGGTGTTTTTCTCCTGAAGTTGTTGTTGAATTTGTTGGTGTTTTTCCTGTTGAAGTTGTTGAATTTGTTGGTGTTTTTCTCCTGTTGAAGTTGTTGTTGACTTTGTTGGTGTTTTTCTCCTGATGAAGTTGTTGTTGACTTTGTTGGTGTTTTTCTCCTGCTGAAGTTGTTATTGAATTTGTTGGCGTTTTTCCTGTTGAGGTTGTTGTTGAATTTGTTGGTGTTTTTCCTGTTGAGGTTGTCGTTGAATTTGTTGGTGTTTTTCTTCTGTTAAAGTTGTTGTTGAATTTGTTGGCGTTTTCCCTGTTGAGGTTGTTGTTGAATTTGTGAGTGTTTTTTTCTGCTGCAGTTGTTTTTGTCTTTTTGGGGGTTTTCTCCTCCAGGGGGACAGCAGAGGGCGAGCTAGGACCAGGAAACCCATCAGACTTCACCAATATTGATTAAAAAAACATGGTTTTCATTGTTCTGTAAAATTGTTTCCTTTCTCTCTCTTCATGTCTGTTTCTTTGTCTCTGTTGCCCTTGTTATCTTTCCTCTCTCACACACACTCACTCTCATTCTCTTTCTTTATCCCTGTCTGTCTTTCTTTCTCTCAGTTCCTCTCTGCTCTGTTGCTCTTTCTGTCTCTCACACACACACACATTCTCATTCTCTCTCTTTATCTCACTGTCTTCTATCCTTCCCCTCTCTTTCTCGCCTCTCATTTTCTCACTTACTCTTGCTGTCTGTCTCTATTTCTCTCTCACACACACTCACTCATTTTTCTCTCTCTCTCTCTCATTAATTCTGACAATCTCCTCTCATTTCCTGTCTCTGTGTCGCTCTATCTCTCCTTGTCTGTCTCTACACCTCCTACTGCTTCATTCTCTCTATCTGTCACTATGTCTCTCATTCTCTCTCTCTCTCTCTGTCTAACTTATTTTGCCTGAATCATTCCATCTCTCAGTGGCTTTGTCGATCAGTCTGTCTCTCTTTCTCTCTGTCTCTGCCTCACTCTACCTCTCCCTTGCTCCCTCTCAGCTGTTCTCTCTCTCTCTCATTTTCTCTTTATTTTTCCCTATGTAGGGATCCCTGGGATGGCCTCTGCCTGTACGGCGCTGATCCCTGCTAAGCTTTTGTTGGTATGATCTGGTCAGAGGGTGCTCCGTAAGGAATACAACGCCAGAGACAGTGATTACTCGCCCTGTCTGCAGTTTCCACAGCAGCAGGGGCGGTTTGATCACACTGCTTACAACGAGCCTCCTCCTCTGAAAAGAATCTCAAAGTAGTTAAAGATCTGCTGACAGAAGATACTGAAGTGTTATTCGGAGATACTGGTCACAATTCCTTCCCTTTCCATATTCCTGCTTTCCACCTTTAAGACAGGAAACACCACTGTCCCCATTTGGTACCATTGTTGATGAAATTAATGTTCGTAATAGTTACTTTATGCATTGTTATATGTAATCACCTCGTCAACCAAACTGAAATAATTCACTGCTGCTTGATCCGAACAGCAGTTAGGATTATTTTAACAGAGTATCATCGTTAAACATTACCTATTTTCCTTTTGCTCAGATGCAGACTGAGCTGGTTTGCATTCATCCTTCCGAGTTTGGCGCTTTTATAGTTTTACCACTGTCAAAAATCTGATTTATAATTGGGCTTAACCTATGGAGCAAATATAAGCGTGAAGGTAGCAGCGTGACTGGAGGAAAATAATTTGTCTCCTCTGCTTTTGCCTCTGTCCCTCCCTGTAACCCTCTATCGTTCTCTCCCCATTGATCTGCCATCCTGTATGAAGAATCTTGTCAGATGTTAGATGGTTCTCCAGTCCCCGGCGGCCAACGCCCTGGTTCCTGGGGAGGAAACCACGTTCCACAGCAGAATTGGGCAGGGCAACATGACTGAGTGTTGTTTGGACTGGTACTTGCAGATTGGTGACTGCCTGGGATGGATCAGATGGAGTGCACTTTCTGCATCTAACAACAGGAAATGGATTGAAACCCAGCACGAGACTCAGGCCAACACTTTCCCTCTGTCGTTGAAAAGCTCCTGGGTCCAAGACAACAGCGCTTACTACTGCAGGGCTCACAAGGATACACACAGTGTAACTAGAATGGAAGGAAACAGGGCAAAAACTTGGGAATTGTGTAATACATCTTACCCCAGTCTCTGGGGGTACGGTAGCATAGCTGTTATGTTACTGGGACTAGTAATCCAGAGGCTTCGACCGAATGATGCAGAGCACTGGAGCTCAAATCCCACCACAGCAGCTGGGATAATCAAACCAAACAAGCACCACCTTAAATATTTACTCCCTCCGCCACCGACGCACATTGGCAGCAGTGTGTACCAGCTACAAGATGTACAGCAGTAATGCACCAAGGTTCCTTTGACAGCACCTTCCAAACCCACGAACTCTACCAACTAGAAGGATAAGGGCAGCAGACGCATGGGGAAACCACTGCCTGCAAGTTCCCCTCCAAGCCACACACCATCCTGACTTGAAACTATATCGGCCGTTTCTTCACTGTCGCTGGGTCAAAATCCTGGAACTCCCTTCCTAACAGCACTGTGGGTGTACATACCCCACATGGACTGCAGCGGTTCAAGAAGGCAGCTCACCACCACCTTCTCAGAGGTCAATTAACGAAAAATAATACATGCTGGCCTAGCCTAGCCAGTGACACCCACATCCAATGACTCCCTGCTCCTCTCCAATTTCCCAATATTAACTTCCTCAGACTTGTTCTCAAATCCCTCCATGGCCTCACCCCTCCCTATCTCTGTTGCCTCCTCCAGCCCCACAAGACATTGACATCTTCTGTGTTCATCCAATTCCTGGCCTCTTGTGTATCCCCGATTTTAACACTCCACCATTGGCGGTCATGCTTTAAGCTGACTTGGTATTAAGATCCTGAATTATCTCACTAACCCTCTCCACCTCTCGACCTCCCTCTCTCCTCTTTTAAAATGCTCCGTTAAAAACTCTCTCTTTGATCAAGCCTCTGGTTATCTCGCCCGAAATATCGTTCTGTGGCTCGATTTCCAAAAACGTCAGAAATGTTCTTATTGGTATCACTGCTGCTAAGCACCTTGGGACATTTTGCTGCATTAAGTGTGCTATTTAAATGTAAGTTGTTGTTGGTGTAACGGAAAAAGTAAGGGGACCAGCTTTATTAATTGACGTTACTGATCAGCAGCGAGCCCGATGAGATTCTCCTGACACGGAATTGTATTCCTGAGGAAGTGAAAAGCACATGTTTACATCTCCACCCAGATCAGTCAGTTGAACTGTTGTGAAATGACTCATTGGTCACAACTCTCTAGTGTAACGATGTCAAACGTCTGCAATAAGTGAACATGGCTGGGTATCGTCCATTGATGGACATTCAGACAAGGAGAGCTGCAGTTTGGAAAGGCCTTTTAACGTGTTTGACTCCCTGACCATCCAGTGTGATTGTAAATCTGATTGTAAACTGTGTGTTTAAAGTTTTATTGCATTCTCTGTCTGCTCAATACATCTATGAACGCTGACCATGACCGTCTCAAGAAGTTTATTGATTTTGCTGGAATGGCTTTCCCATATGATCATGGAAATCCAGTGTTTTTGTTCTGGGAGGGAACACTCACTGTTAAATGATTGCTGAGGGCTGGGATCAGAAGGGATGTGACTGTGCATGGTGGGTCTGCCCAGCATTCCCCAAACCTCGTGCTGCTCCATTCTATTCTGGTCAGTGCTTCCACCCTGGATAATCCAGCTCACTCAAGGCCTGACAGAGGAAAATGAGAAATCCTGGCAACAGGAGTGGGCCATTCGCCCCGTTCGAGCTCGCTCCGCCATTCAGGGAGATCATGGATCATCTACAACTTATTTCCATTTGCCCATCTGGGTTCCATATCATTTAATACCCTCACCTAACATCAATCTAGCAAGCTCTGCTTTGTAATGTCTGATTAACCCCCCTCACACCCCCATCTGTAGAGCTTTTTGAGGAAGAGAGTTCCAGATTTCCACTACCTGCTGTGTGAACCAGCGTTTCCTGACATCACTCCTGAACAGCCCCACCCCACCTTGCCCTGGACTCCCCCAGCAGAGGAAATTGTTTCTGTCCATTAACACCATCGAATCCTTTAATCGTCCTAAATATTTCAATGAGATCACCCTTTAATCTCCTATACTTAAGAGAATATGACATTAGGCCATGCAAACTGTGAAGCTAATTTAACCCTTTTAGACCTGGTGTCATTACCTCCAAGGCTGAGACATCCTTCCTGAGTTTTGATGCACAGAACTGAAGATGGTTTCTCCAGAAGGGGACTAATCCGAGCTGCATACAACAGTAACACAACATCCAGCGCTTTCTATTCCAGCCCCCTTGAGGGAAAAGGGACAATACTCTTTGTTGTAATAGTTACTTAATGTTTTAATTATTTGACCTGGAAACGAACCTGCAGAAAGGTTATTTCAATGAGCAGGAGGTCGCTCTGTGGAACAGGGTCCCAAGGAAACGCTGGAAGCAGATATTACCTGCGCATTAGAGAGATTTCACTCAGGGATACAGTTATAGTGTAAGCTGAGTCATGAGGGGTGGTGAGTGTAACATGTTCAGGAGGAACAGGGGAATTCAACAACTACTTCAGGATGGGGGAAAAGAACAACAAATACAACAACTTCAGGAGCAGAAAGACACCAACAAATTCAACAACTTCTTCAGGAGAATTAAAAACAAACATCACAACAACTTCAACAGGAAAATTACACCAACAAATTCAACAACAACTTCAGGAAGCAATCACCAACAAATCCAGCAACTTTAGGGGAAGGGGGGAGTTAAAAAAACAACTAATATTCTCACAACGTCAGCAGGGGAAACACCAACAACTTCAGGGAAGTACATCAAGCAATGCAGCAGCAACTTCAGCTGGGGAAAGACACCAACAAGTTCAACAACAACTTCAGTGAAAAAGACAATAAATACAGCAACAACTTCAGCAGGGGAAAAACACTAACAAATTGAACAACATCAGAAGGGGGTAAAACACTGACAAATGGGGAAATTGCACAACTTGTTGAGGTTGATGGGAATTCGTTCACAAAAGCTCCGAGTATCTGATCAGACCTGCATGATGTAATCGTTGCAAACAAAGCCCATTTCAGCCTCAATGTGGAAAGGGGAGAGGGAGATTCATAAAAGGGGCTCAAAGATCTTCTACCAGCACGTAAATAGTAAGTGAGTAGTAAGAGGTAAAGACGGGTCAAGTAAGGACGGAGAGTGTAATATGTGCTTTGAGGCACAGGGCAAAGCTAATATACTTAATGAGAACTTTGTATCAGTGTTCACGAAGGAACTGGAGGCTGAAAATTATCTGCAGAAGCAGAGAGAGTAGAGGCAATGGATAGGATAACAATTGGGAGCTGGTACTAAAAAGGCTGGCTATGCTTTGGGTGGATAAGTCACCTGGTTCAGATAACTTGCATCACAGGTTGTGAAAGGAAGTGGGGGGTAGAGATAGAAGAAGGGCTTGCCGTCATCTTCAAATCTTCCCTGGTTATGGGGGAGGTGCCAGAGGATGACAAAGTGGCAAATCCATATTCAAGAAAGGGTGTAAGGACAGTCCGAGCAACTACAGGCCACTTAGTTTAATATCACTGATGGGTAAGGTTCTAGAAACAATAATCAGAGAAAAATCAATAGACGGTTAGAGAGGTTCGAGTTTAATTAAGGGTAGCCAGCATGGATTTTCAAAAGGCAGAACATTATTGACTAATCTAATTGAATTCTTTGATGAAGCAACAGAGAAGGTCGATGGAGTGAATGTGGTGGATGTTGTTTATGTGGATTTTAAGAAAGCGTTTGACAAGGTACCCCATAAAATGCTGGTTAACACAACTGAGGCTCATGGATGAGAGGGTCAGTGTTCATTTGGGTGAAAAAGTGCCGTCAGGACAGGAAACAGCGAATCGTAGTAAATGGTTGCTTTTTTGACTGAGGGATGGTAGTCACTGGTGTTCCCCCATGGGTCAGTGCTGGGACCACTGCTTTTTCTGCTATATATAAATGACTTGGATTTTGAAATACAGAGCAGAATCTCAAAATTTGCTCTCCACACCAAACCTGGAGGTGCAGCAAACAGTGAGGATGATCTGAACTGCCTGGATAGACGAGCAGAATGGGCAGAAAGGTGACCAATGGAATTTCATTCTGACAAGTGTGAGGTGATGCATTTTAGCAGAAGGAATAGGGAGAGACAATATATACTTAATGGCAAAGTTGTGAAGAGTGTGCAGGGACAGATAGACCTGGGGGTGTATGTGCACACATCTTTGAAGGTGGCAGGACATAGTGAGAGAGTGGTTAGGAAAACATGTGGGATCTTGGGCTTCATAAATAAAGGCATCTGGTGCAGAAGCTGTGAAGCTATGCTGAACCTTTATAAAGCTCTGGTTAGGCCCCAAATGGAGAGTTGTGTCCAGTTCTGGTCACCACACTTCAGGAAAGATGTGAGGCTCCTTGAGAGTGTGCAGAGAAGGTTTACCAGAATGGTTCCAGTGATGGGGGATTTTAGTTGCAAGGTTAGGTTGAAAAAGCTGGGGTTGTCCTCCTTAGAACAAAGGAGGTTTAACAGAAATGTGCAAGATTATGACAATATATACTTAATGGCACAGTTGTAAAGAGTGTGCAGGGACAGAGGGACCTAGGGGTGTATGTGCACACATCTTTAAAGGTGGCAGGACATAGTGAGAGCTTGGTTAGGAAAGCATGTGGGATCTTGGGCTTCATAAATAAAGGCACCGGGTACAGATAACTCAGACAAGGAAAAACGGTTCCCATTAACTAATGGTACAATCAGGAGGTTGAAGGTTTGGGTAAGAGATGCAGGGAAATATGAGGAAGAACTTTCTTTGCACTGAGGGTGTTAATGACCTGGAACTCACTGCCCACAGGATGGTGGAAGCGGAGATGATCAATGACTTCAAGAGATAGTCGGATAGCCACCTGAGAGAAATAGACTTGCAGGGCTACAGGGATCGAGCCAGGGGAGTGGACTGACTGCACAGCACCGTGAAGAGCCAGCATGGACCCGATGGTCCGAATGGCCTTCTTCAGTGCCGTAAATGACTCGATGACTCCTTCAAAAGAAGCAACCCTTGACTCTTCTGTCCTTACAAAATACTGTCCCATCTCCAACCTCCCTTTCCTCTCCGAAATCCTGGAACAAGCTGTGCCCAGCTTTCCTAGAATTCCATGTTTGAATCCATCAGCCCCTTGCTATGGTTCTGATATTAATCCCAGCCATATCAGTAATGGGTCAGTATTTGACAATAGCCTGTCAATAACTCCCTCAGATATACAGACTAATGCTTCGAGAAATACACCCTTGCCAATGTTTGACTTGAAATTTAAATACAGAGCCCATCGCAGTCCCATCACTGTCCCAATGTTAGGGTGTGACCAGCAGTCAGTCTCTGGTCCATTGATAGCTGGGCAGAGACTTCACAATGTCACGTTTCCTGGTAACACAGCGACTCTCACAGCTCTCTCCCTATCTCTCTCTCTCTCTCTCTCTGGCTGTCTTCACTCTTGTTTGCCTATGTACCTGAATATGTACCGGTGCCTTTTCGGGAGATCCTCTCTGTGCCTCTGATCGAAACAGTCCATTGTCCTCAGTCTGTGAGACTCATCTGACTAGCACGACATCAGTACTGGATCATATTGGGGCAATGTGCTCTGTATCCTCTCAGATTAATGGACACTGAGTATCTGACATAAAATATTCACAGGATAAATACCTCCCATATCAGTAATGTGTCAGTATTGAGCAATAGGCTGTGTATATTAGATCATAAATGGACACTGAGTGTCCCAGACAGATCATTCTCATGATAAATTGCTTCAATATGTCAGCAACCGTCCAGGACCCCAAACTCTCCTTCCAGGTGAAACAGCGATTCACTTGGACTTTCAATATCAAATAGAAAGAGGGAGTTATTGACAGGCTATTTTATATCGTCCCTCACGACCAGCTGCCAAAGTGCGTCACAGCCAATGAAATGCTTGTTTTGCTGCAGTGCAGTCACTGTTGTAATGTAAGAATCATGGCAGCTGATTTGTCCACAGCAAGCTCCCACAAACAGCAATGTGAGAATGACCAGGTAATCTGCATTAGTGACGTTAATTGAGGGATAATTATTGGCCAGGACACCAAGGAGAACTCCCCTGCTGTTATTCAAAATAGTCCAATGGGACTGTTTATATCCACGGGAGTAAGAGGATTTTTTTATATTATTTATATTAGATATACAGCACTGAAACAGGCCCTTCGGCCCACCGAGTCTGTGCCGAACATCAACCGCCCATTTTATACTCATCCTGCACTAATCCCATATTCCCAACAAACATCCCCACCTATCCCTATATTTCCCTACCACCTACCTATACTAGTGACAATTTATAATGGCCAATTTACCTATCAACCTGCAAGTCTTTTGGCTTGTGGGAGGAAACCGGAGCACCTGGAGAAAACCCACGCAGACACAGGGAGAACTTGCAAACTCCACACAGGCAGTACCCGGAATCGAACCCGGGTCCCTGGAGCTGTGAGGCTGCGGTGCTAACCACTGCGCCACTGTGCAGGATGGAGTCTCTGTTTAACGTCACATCTGAAAGAGGGCTCCTGACAGTGCAACACTCACTCAGTACTGCCGCTCTGACAGTGCAGCACTCACTCAGTACTGCCCCTCTGACAGTGCAGCACTCCCTCAGTACTGCTCCTCTGACAGGGCAGCACTCCCTCAGTACTGCCGCTCTGACAGTGCAGCACTCACTCAGTACTGCCCCTCTGACAGTGCAGCACTCACTCAGTACTGCTCCTCTAACAGGGCAGCACTCCCTCAGTACTGACCCTCTGACTGTGCAGCACTCACTCAGTACTGCCCCAATAACAGTGCAGCACTCCCTCAGTACTGATCCTCTGACAGTGCAGCACTCCCTCAGTACTGACCCTCTGACAGTGCAGCACTCCCTCAGTACTGACCCTTGACAGTGCAGCACTCACTCAGTACTGACCCAATAACAGTGCAGCACTCACTCACTACTGACCCTTGACAGTGCAGCACTCACTCAGTACTGACCCTTGACAGTGCAGCACTCACTCAGTACTGACCCAATAACAGTGCAGCACTCACTCAGTACTGACCCTTGACAGTGCAGCACTCACTCAGTACTGACCCTCTCACAGTGCAGCACTCCCTCAGTACTGACCCTCTGACAGTGCAGCACTCACTCAGTACTGCTCCTCTGACAGGGCAGCACTCCCTCAGTACTGACCCTTGACAGTGCAGCACTCACTCAGTACTGCTCCTCTCACAGTGCAGCACTCCCTCAGTACTGACCCTCTGACAGTACAGCACTCACTCAGTACTGACCCTCTGACAGTGCAGCACTAACTCAGTACTGCTCCTCTGACAGGGCAGCTTTCCCTCAGTACTGACCCTCTGACAGTGCAGCACTCAATCAGTACTGCCCCAATAACAGTGCAGCACTCCCTCAGTACTGACCCTCTGACAGTGCAGCACTCCCTCAGTACTGACCCTCTGACAGTGCAGCACTCAATCAGTACTGCCCCAATAACAGTGCAGCACTCCCTCAGTACTGACCCTCTGACAGTACAGCACTCACTCAGTACTGACCCTTGACAGTGCAGCACTCACTCAGTACTGCTCCTCTCACAGTGCAGCACTCCCTCAGTACTGATCCACTGACAGTGCAGCACTCCCTCAGTACTGACCCTCTGACAGTACAGCACTCACTCAGTACTGACCCTCTAACAGTGCAGCACTCCCTCAGTTTGTCCCTCTGACAGTGCAGCACTCCCTCAGTTCTGACCCTCGCACAGTGCTGCACTCCCTCAGTTAGCCCCTCTGACAGTGCAGCACTCACTCAGTACTGACCCTCGGACAGTGCAGCACTCCCTCCGTACTGACCCTCCGACAGTGCAGCACTCCCTCAGTTTTCACCTCTGACAGTGCAGCACTCACTCAGTACTGACCCTCTGTCAGTGCAGCACTCCCTCAGTACTGGCCCTGTCACAGTGCAGCACTCACTCAGTACTGACCCTCCGACAGTGCCGCACACCCTCAGTCCTGACCCTCTAACAGTGCAGCACTCCCTCAGTACTGACCCTCTGTGAGTGAAGCGCTCCCTCAGTACTGACCTTCCAACAGTGCAGCACTCCCTCAGTACAGACCCTCTGACAGTGCAGCACTCCCTCAGTATTGACCCTCTGACAGTACAGCACTCTCTCAGTACTGACCCTACGACAGTGCAGCACTCCCTCAGTACTGCCCTCATAACTGAAGCTACTGTTTTCAGTTTCCGCTCCAAACTCCATTCCTTAACTACTGACTCTACCTCTCTCCCCGGCAGTGGTCTGAGTTTAAGCCAGTCTGTTCGAAATCCTGGTGCCACATTTGACGCCGAGATGCGCATCTGACCTCATGTAGGCACCATCACTAACGCTGCACATTTCCACCTCTGTAAGATCACCCGAACGCGCCCCAATTTCAGCTGAAATGTGGCTGAAACCCTCATTCAAGACATTGTCAGCTCTAGACTTGACAATGTCAAGGCAGTCCTGATGCTCACCCAATTTCTGTAAACCTGAGGTCATCTAAAACTCTTCTGCCTGTGTCTTAAGTTGCTCCAAGTCCTGATCCCCTGTCACTCCTGCTCTCACTGCCCTACATTGCCTCCCAGTCAAGCAACATCCACATTTTAAGTTTCTCGTCCTTGTCCTCAAATCCCCCATGGCCCTTCCCCTCCCTATCGCGTTAACCTTCTACAGCCCTCCCTATCTCTGTAACCTGCACCAGTCTCTACAACCCTCCCTATTGCGTTAACCTCCTCAGCTCCTACAGCCCTCCCTATCTATGTAACATCCACCAGCTCCTACAGCCCTCCCTATCTCTGTAACCTCCACCAGTCTCTGCAACCCTCCCTATCGCGTTAACCTCCTCATCTCCTACAGCCCTCCCTATCTCTGTAACCTCCACCAGCTCCAACAATCCTCCCTATCTCTGTAGACTCCACCAGTCTCTACAACCCTTCCAATCGCGTTAACCTCCTCCAGCTCCGACAGCCCGCCCTATCTCTGTAACCTCCACCAGCTCCAACAATCCTCCTTATCTCTGTAATCACCACCAGTCTCTACAACTCTCCCTATCTCTGTAACCTCCACCAGTCTCTACAACCCTCCCTATCTCTGTAACCTCCACCAGCTCGTACAGCTCTCCCTATCTCTGTAACCTCCACCAGTCTCTACAACACTCCCTATCGCGTTAACCTCCTCCAGCTCCAACAACCCTCCCTATCTCTGTAACATCCACCAGCTCGTACAGCTCTCCCAATCTCTGTAACCTCCACCAGTCTCTACAACTCTCCCTATCTCTGTAACCTCCACCAGCTCCAACAATCCTCCCTATCTCTGTAACCTCCACCAGTCTCTGCAACCCTCCCAATCGCGTTAACCTCCTCCAGCTCCTACAGCCCTCCCTATCTCTGTAACCTCCACCAGCTCCAACAATCCTCCCTATCTCTGTAATCTCCACCAGTCTCTACAACCCTCCCTATCTCTGTAACCTCCACCAGCTCCAACAACCCTCCCTATCTCTGTAACATGCACCAGCTCGTACAGCTCTCCCTATCTCTGTAACCTCCACCAGTCTCTACATCCCTCTCTATCGCGTTAACCTCCTCCAGCTCCTACAACCCTCCCTATCTCTGTAATCTCCACCAGTCTCTACAACTCTCCCTATCTCTGTAACCTCCACCAGCTCCAACAATCCTCCCTATCTCTGTAACCTCCACCAGTCTCTACAACACTCCCTATCGCGTTAACCTCCTCCAGCTCCAACAACCCTCCCTATCTCTGTAACATCCACCAGCTCGTACAGCTCTCCCAATCTCTGTAACCTCCACCAGTCTCTACAACCCTCCCTATCTCTGTAACCTCCACCAGCTCCAACAATCCTCCCTATCTCTGTAACCTCCACCAGTCTCTGCAACCCTACCAATCGCGTTAACCTCCTCCAGCTCCTACAGCCCTCCCTATCTCTGTAACCTCCACCAGCTCCAACAACCCTCCCTATCTCTGTAACATGCACCAGCTCGTACAGCTCTCCCTATCTCTGTAACCTCCACCAGTCTCTACATCCCTCCCTATCGCGTTAACATCCTCCAGCTCCTACAACCCTCCCTATCTCTGTAATCTCCACCAGTCTCTACAACTCTCCCTATCTCTGTAACCTCCACCAGCTCCAACAATCCTCCTTATCTCTGTAATCACCACCAGTCTCTACAACCCTCCCAATCGCAGTAACCTCCTCCAGCTCCTACAGCCCTCCCTATCTTTGTAACCTCCACCAGTCTCTACAACTCTCCCTATCTCTGTAACCTCCACCAGTCTCTACAACCCTCCCAATCGCAGTAACCTCCTCCAGCTCCTACAGCCCTCCCTATCTTTGTAACCTCCACCAGCTCCAACAACCCTCCCTATCTCTGTAATATCCACCAGCTCCAACAGCACTCCCTATCTCTTCAAACTCCACCAGCTCCTACATCCCTCCCTCTCTCTGTAACCTCCACCAGCACCTACAGCCCTCCCTATCGCTGTAACGTCCTCCAGCCCCGACAGCCATCCCTCTCTCTGTAACCTTCACCAGCACCTACAGCCCTCCCTATCTCTGTAACATCCACCAGCTCCGACAGCCATCCCTCTCTCTGTAACCTCCACCAGCACCTACAGCCCTCCCTATCTCTGTAACATCCACCAGCTCCGACAGCCATCCCTCTCTCTGTAACCTTCACCAGCACCTACAGCCCTCCCTATCGCTGTAACGTCCTCCAGCCTCTACAACCTTCCGAAATCTCTGCACTCCTCTAATTCTGGCCCTTTAAGCATCCCCGACCTTAATTGTTCAACCATTGGTGGCCACACCTTCAGTTGCCTGCGGCCTAAGCTCTGGAATTGCTTCGCTACACCTCTCCGCCTCTCCACCTCACTTTTCAATTTAAAATTCTCCTTAAAACTTACCTCTTTGACTGAGCTTTTGATTGTCTGACCGAATCTTTCCTTACGTCACTCAGTTTCATATTGTGTTTATAATGCTCCTGTGAAGAGCCTTGGCAAGTTTTATTACATTAAAGGTGCGAGAATATTATAAATTGTTGTTTTGTCCCTTTCCCTGCCTCTGTACTTTATTAAGACCTGTTCCATCTCTCACCATTGCCGTTCTGAAGAAGGCTGACCAAGCTGAAACGTTAACTCTGTTTCTCTCTCCACAGATGCTGCCAGACCTACTGAATATTCTGTTTGTGTTTCAGAGTTCCAGCATCTGCAGTATTTTCCCATTGGTGCAATGTGTTGGTTGTGGGTGAGGGATCTCTCAATAACTCCCTCAAGTGGGCAGAATTCATTCATCTTTCTGCAATGTAACCTGGGCAATGCTTGACTGTAAATGCAAATCCATTGCAGTCCCAATGTCAGGGGCACAGCAGCAGGGACATTGATATCTGCTCAGGGGCCTCACAGTGTCGTGTGTCCTGCCGACAAAAGCCTTCTCCCAGCTCTCTGGCTTTGCTCATTGTTGTTTGCATATGTTGCTGAATGTGTACCTGTGGCCTGTGGGAGATCTTATCTGTGCCTCTGATATGAACAGTCCACTGTTCTCCGACTGTGAGCATCTTCTGAAAAACATTTTTACTTTGCAGGTATTTTATCAGCTGCCATTGAGCAGGAAGGACATAGAGGAGCAGAGCTGTAAAGAAATAACTGAGGGGTGAAAAAAATTATGTGATGATTTGAGACTTTAACTACCCCGATATTGAATTGGGCAGTCATTAAGATTATCCGAAATGGGAGCAAGGAGTAGGCCATTCGGCCCCTCGAGCCTGCTCAGCCATTCTATAAGTTCATGACTGATCTGATTGCAGCTTTAACTCCACTTTCCTTTCTGCCCACTATAACCCCGACTCCCTTGTAGAATCAAAATCTGTCAAACTCAGGCTTGAATATATTCAATGACCCAGCCTCCGTTGCTCTCCAGGGAACGGAGTTCCACAGACTCACAATCCTCTGAGAGAAAAATATCCTCCTCATCTCCGTCTTAAATGGGAGAGGCCCTTATTCTGAAATTGTTACGCCTAGTTCTAGATTCCCCAACGAGAAGGAACATCCACTCAGCATCTACACAGTCAAGCCCCCTCAGAATCTTACGTGGCTCATTTTTCTAAACTCCAATGAGTATCTGCCCAACCTCTTCAAACATTCCTCATAATAATCAAAGAATCACAGAATTGTGACCATGCCGAAGGAGGCCATTCGGCCCATCGTCTCCCCACTGGCTCTCTGAAAGAGCAACTCCCTCAGTTCCACTCACCCGGCCTCTTCCTGTCACCCTGCAAATTCTTCCATTTCATGTAACTGTCTAATTTTATTTTAAATGTTTCAGTTGAATCTGCCTCCACCATGTTCTCAGGCAGCGCATTCCAGAGCTTAACCACTCGCTGCATGAAAACTTGTTTCCTCATGTCACTTTTGCTTCTCTTACCAAATACTTTAAATCTGTGCCCTCTCGCTCTCGATCCTTTCACGAGTGGAAACAGTGTCTACTCTGTCCAGGCCCCTCATGATTTTGAATAGCTCTCTCAAATCACCTCCCAGCCTTCTCTTCTCCAAGGAAAACAGTCCTAATTTCTCCAATCTATCTTCATAACTGAAATTCCTCATACCTGGAACCATTCTTGTGAATCTCGTCTGTACTCTCTCAAATGCCCTCACATCTTTTCTCAAGTGCAACACCCAGAATTGGAGGCAACACTCCAGCTGAGGACAAACTGGTGTCTGATACGAGTTCAACATAACTTCCTTGCTCTTGTAATCTATGCCCCTATTAATATAGCCCAGGATAGTGTATGCTTTATCAACCACTCTCTCAACCTGTCCTGCCATCTTCAATGACTTATGCACAGAAACACACAGGTCTCTCTGCTCCTTCACCCCCTTTAGAATTGTAACCTCGATTCTATATTGTCTCTCCATGTTCTTGCTACCAAAATTAATCACTTCAAATTTCTCCACATTGAACCTCATCTGTCACTTGTCTGCCCATTCCACCAACTTGTCTATGTCCTTTTGAAGTTCTACACTATCCTCCTCACAGTTCACAATGCTTCCAAGTTTCGTATCATCTGCATATTTTGAAATTGTGCCCTGTACACCGAGGTCTAGGACATTAATATATATCAGGAAAAGCAAGGGTCCCAACACTGATCCCTGGGGAAGTCCACTACAAACCTTTCTCCAGCCCGAAAAACATCCATTATCCACTATTCTCTGTTTCCTGTCACTCAGCCAATTTCGTAATCCATGTTGCTACCGTCCTATGCATTCCAAGAGCTACATGTTTGCTCACAAGTCTGATGTGTGGAACTGTATCAAATGCCTTTTGAAAGGTCAGGATTTCTCATTTTGATCTGACAGGCCTTGAATGAGCTGGATTATCCAGGGTGGAAGCACAGACCAGAATAGAATGGAGTAGCACAAGGTTTGGGGAATGCTGGGCAGTCCCACCACGTACAGTCACATCCCTTCTGATCTCAGCACTCAGCAATCATTTAACAGTGAGTATTCCCTCCCAGAACAAAAAAAAAACTGGATTTCCATGATCAGATGGTAAAGCCATTCCAGCAAAATCAATCAGCTTCTTGAGACGGTCAGGTTCAATATTCATAGATATATTTAGCAGACAGAGAATGCAATAAAACTTTAAACACACAGTTTACAATCAGATTTGCAATCACACTGGGTGGTCAGGAAGTCAAACACGTTAAAAAGCCTTTCCATGCTGCAGCTCTCCTTGTTTGAATGTCCATCAATGGAAGATACACAGCCATGTTCACTTATTGCAGACGTTTTACATTGTTACACTAGAGAGCTGTGACCAATGAATCATTTCACAACAGTTCAACAGACTGATCAGGATGTTAATATTGGGAAATTGGAGAGGAGCAGGGAGTCAGTGAATGGCAATAGTTCCAGGGATTATGGGTGAACAGGGTTCGGATTGAGTGAAGACACAGGCAGCAAATGTTTGTATGAGGATAAGATCAGGAAGTGTGAAAGATGTGCGGTTGGCCAGGAGAGTATTGGAATAGTCCAGTCTGGAGGTAACAGAGGCACGGATGAGGGTTTCAGCAGCAGATGAGCTGAAGCAGGGTCGGAGTCGAGAGATGGTATGGAGGTGGAAATGGACAGTCTTGGTGATGGTGTGGATATGTGGTCGGAAACTCATCTCGGGGTCAAACACAACAACAAAGGCTGAAAACTGTCTTGATCAGTTTCAGACAGGTACCAGAGATGGTGTCGGTGGTCCAAGAATGACATTTGTGTCGGGGACCACAGACAATGGCTTCAGTCTTCCCAATATTTAGTAGGAGAAAATAACTGCTCATCCAGTATTGGATGTTAGACAAGCAGTGTGGCAGAGCAGAGACAATGGAAGCATTCACAGAGGTGTTATTGAGATGGAGTGTTGTCAGCATGAGGTTCCTGAGCTCAGTATAACTCCCTTCCTTTGTTATTAAACATTTGACATATGCCACACATAAATGCTTTGTACTCAATGAAAGCTTTCCTTTTCAATATATTTTGATTCTGCAAAGTTCAGCATCAACCAATCCCCCATTCTGCATGAACCCTCAATTTAAAAGATGTTATCTACCCTGAGGTTCTCCTTGGACAAGGACGAACTGTTTTCCTTGCCCCTATTCTCAGTGCTGACAGCTCCATGAAGCTTAGGGACCTCTACTCAATGGTAGATCTTTAAAGAAACTCCCTCATTAAACCTGAGATCACTTCATCCTGAAACTGGCCAGAGCTGTCAGGTTAGTCTGGGTTCAGCTGACCAGTGGTCACTGTACACAAATGGGATCGTAGTTCTCTATTTAACAAAGCAATAGCGTAAAGCTCCCACACCCCTGCAGTATAAAGACACACCAATTACAGTTTAACATTAGCATACTTCTAGTCGGAGATTAACCCTTTGCTGACAATTTCCTTGAGTTAAACAAGGTGAAGATAAGATGGTATAGTGATTGAGTGAGAATCTAAAACACACAGAGACTGGATCACACGTGTCGGGTGCTTGTTGACATGTCCAAACACCTTCACACTTCCACAGGCTCACTAGCCGAGCACTGAACGTCTTCTGGATCCAATTCGAGCTTCGTGTGTGGACACTGATCCTGGAACATGTGCTTCATCTGCATCGCAGAGAGGAGAAACGATGAGTATTACTGCAAGGGGAGGAGTGAATAGAAAGAGACAGAGAGGATACAGACAGAGATCGGGAGAGAGGGTGGGGGCAAGACAGTGAGAGACAGGGTGAGGCAAAGATACTCAGATAGAGGGAGAGAAGGAGAGAGAGGGTGGGAGAGCTACAGGGATTGAGACAGAGGTAGAGAAACAGAGTGCGTCAGAGCGAGAGGTCGTCAGAGATGCAGTGAGGGAGAGGCAGACACAGACAGAAAGAAAGACAAAGAAAGAGAAATACAGAGTGGGTGAGCGAGGCAGAGAAAGAGACAGAGATAGAAAGGACATAAAGAGAGAATGGGGAGAGTGAGAGGGAAGACCAGAGAGAGGTTACCGTACAACGAATAGGCCATTCATCCCCTCGAGTCTGTTACACAGGAACAGGAGGAGGCCATTCAGCCCCTCGTTCGAGTTAATGCATTGGAACAGGAGAAGGCCATTCAGCCCCCTCACCCCCTCTCCAGCCTTTCACACAGGCTCAGGAGGAAGCCCATTCAACCCCTCACAAGCCTGATCTGGGGACCAGAAGATAAGCAGAGGGGGAATTAGAGCTGTTTAAATAATGACCTGGAGTTCCCATTCAGTGAATACAGACAGTGAGAGGGAGGATCTGTTGCCTCCCGTGTTTCTCCTCTATACAGTGCAGTCTCTCACCCTCTCCACAACGATTCTCTTTGCAGTTTCATCATCCAGATCAGTCATTGAAGTGATCTTCACATTAATCCTCTTGTATTTGGTATCTAAACACAACAGTCACAACATCAACAGGTTGAACACACCCAGAGTTTCGCACAGGGCACGGGACGTATTTCGAATGAACTCTCCTCTCTAATTTAAACTCTCTTTCCTCCAGTTTGTCATCCACTCGTTTGTTCATCTGTCTCTGTTATTCTCTCTATCTCAACTCGTCTTGTCTCTAATCTGCCCTCCCTGTGTTATCATCCTCTATCCTGCACTCTCTTCTCTGTTGCCTCTTGTTCCATCTCCCAAGATCATTTGCATTCCGTGTTTACTCCGGTCTCACTGCCCTTTTCTCTGTCTCTGTCGATCACTCTCACTCTCTCTCTCTCTCTGATGCTCTCTGTCCCTCTGACAAAGACAAAGACAGAGAGACAGACAAAGAGCATCTGTGAGAGAGACAGAGAAAGAGTAAGTGAGAGTCAGAGAGACAGACAGGGAGACAGAACATCAGAGAGAGTGGGAGACAGAGTGAAGTGAAAGAGGGAGCTGGAGAAACTGAGACCCGCATCGGAGAGAGGCGGTTACAGAAATGAAATATATTTATATATGCGTGTGAAAGGCAGATAAAGGAGAAACAGAGAGACAGAGATAAAACTGAGAGTAAGAGAGAGAGGGATGTGAGATAGAAGCTCAAAGATATTTCTGAAGGAATTTCTGAACGTTTACGTTTCTGTGTTTCCCAATGATTCCACTCAGACTGAACACAAGTGACTGCAACTCTTGTCTGACAGCACAGACAAGGCAGAGAGAGAGATTGAGAACGATGGGTTTCCCGACACAGAACGATCACACAGCTGTTTGGAGGCCCTCGGTCCTGATATATTTGTGCCAGACTGAGACAGGAGGAGGGATTTAATATTCCTGAAATGTGGAGAATCTGAAATGTTCCCACCATCATCAGAAACAGGCTGGGAGTCGGGAGGTTCCTCGGGAGTAGACGGAATCCCCGAGTCTGAGAGGGTCAAATAAAGACAAGAGGAATTTCATTTGGGATTCAGAACGCTGGATGAGTGGACAGAAGTGTTTTAACACAGAACCTCCTCTCGTATGTAATCTAACTCCCTCGCCACACTGAATCAATGTATACCAGCCTTTACTGAGGGGAGACACAAGATATCATCGGCTGCAGAATCAGTTACTACTCCGACAAGAAACAAAAACTAACAGAGAAAACTTAGGAGATTATCAAAGTGATCAGCGAAACGACAGGGGGAAAGTGGAGTCAGAGAACAACAGAGAGCAGGAATGAGAGAAAAGGAGGGTAGGCGACAGGAGTGAGACAGAAAAGAGTGAGGGAGATCTGGAATGAGTGAGAACAAGAGAGAGAAAAGAAAACAGCACTGTAATGTTCCCCTTAATCAATACTGATACCCCTTCTCCTTTCCTTCCTCCCCTCTCTTTCCTGAACACCTTGTCGTCAGGAATATTCACTACCCAGTCCTGCCCATCTTCGAGCCAGGACCCTGTAATTGCCACAACATCATATTTCCACGTGGCTATCTGTGCCTGAAGCTCAACAACCTTATTTACCACTCTCCGTGCATCCATATACACACACATTAAACTGAATTTACAGCTTATCTCCTTTCCTCTTCCACTGCCCCCGTCTAATACGATACTCTTATCGACTCCAGTGTTATCTGTCCCTCCTAATTCTCTGTGCATCTGTGCTTTGCTCTCTAATATTGCTCAGACCACTGTTTTTCCTGATGTATATTAATGACATAGACTGGGGCGTACAGGGCACACTTTCAAATTCTGCAGATGACACAAAACCTGGTTGTATTGTGAACTGTGAGGAGGACAGTGATAGACGTCAGGAGGTCATAGACAGGCTGGTGGGATGGGCAGACACTGGCAAATGAAATTTATCACAGAGAATTGTGAAGTGATTCATTTTGGTCGGACGAACAAGAGGCAATATAAAATAAAGGATACAATTCTAAAGGAGATGCAGGGGCAGAGGGACCTGGGGGGAACATGTGCACAAATCATTGAAGGTGGCAAGACAGGTCGAGAGAGCGGTCAATACTTAGGAAGGATGTTAAGGTATTTGAGAGGGTGCAGAGAAGATTTACCAGAATGGTTCCCGGGATGAGGGACGTCAGTGACATGACTAGATCGGAGAAGCTGGGGCTGTTCTCCCTGGAGACGAGAAGATTAAGAGGAGATTTGATCAAGATGTTCATAATCAAGAGGGAACTGGACAGAGTAGTCAGGGAAAAACTGTTCCTCTTGGTGGGAGGATCCAGAACTAGAGAGCAACGGTTTTAGGTGAGTGGTAAAAGTCACAACAGAGACAGGGAAACCTTTTCACACAGCGAGTGGTTAGGATCTGAAATGCACTGCATGAGAGTGTGCTGGAGGCAGGTTTAATTGAGGCTTTCAAAAGGGAATTGGATAATTGTCATGGCAGAAACAATCTGCAGGGCGACAGGAAAATGGCAGGAGTGGGAGTAGGTGAGTTGCACTGCCAGAGAGCTGGCACGGTGTAGATGGGCTGAACAGAAACTTTCTGTGCCGTAACCAGTCTTTGATTCCATGATTCTGCGATGATAACCCCACAAAGCAGATACCTTAGCTTCCAGAGCCCGCTCGGGTAGTGGATGAAACCTCAGTAGATTCTCTAGTCGATTGTTCCTCGGATTCCTGAGTTTGAGCATCATGCTGCCCTCAGTCTCTATCACACTCCCCTCAGTCACTGCATTACACTCACCTCAGTCACTTTATCACATTCCCCTCAGTCACTGTATCACACTCCCCTCAGTCGCTGTATCCCACTCCCGTCAGTCGCTGTATCACAATCCCCTCAGTCGCTGCATCGCACTCCCTTCAGCTCACTGTATCACAATCCCCTCAGTCACTGCATTATATTCCCTTCAGTCACTGCATTCCACTCCCCTCAGACAGTGTATCACACTCTACTCAGTCACTGTATCACACTCCCCCAGTCACTGTATCACACACCCTTCAGTTCACCGTATCCCACTCCCCTCAGACAGTGTCTCACACTCCCCTCAGACAGTGTATCACACTCCCCTCAGTCACTGTATCCCACTCCCCTCAGACAGTGTCTCACACTCCCCTCAGACACTGTATCGCAGTCCCCTCAGTCACTGTATCACACTCCCTTCAGTCACTGTATCCCACTCCCCTCAGTCAGTGTATCACACTCCCCTCAGACACTGTATCGCACTCCCCTCACTCACTATATCACACTACCCTCAGTCGCTGCATCCCACTCCCCTCACTGACTGTATCCTACTCCCCTCAGTCACTGCATCCCACACCCCTCAGTCACTGTATCACACTCCCTTCAGTCACTGTATCCCACTCCCCTCAGTCAGTGTATCACACTCCCCTCCGTAACTGTATCACACTCCCCTCAGTCACTGTATCACACTCCCTGAGTGACTGTATCACACACCCCTCAGTCACTGTATCATGCTCCCCTCAGTCACTGTATCACACTCCCCTCACACACTGCATCACACTCCCCTCTGTCACTGTATCACACTTCCTCTGTCATTGTATCACACTACCCTCAGTCACTGTATCACATCCCCCTCAGACTCTGTATCACACTACGCTCAGTCACTGTATCACATCCCCCTCAGACTCTGTATCACACTACCCTCAGTCACTGTATCACATCCCCCTCAGACGCTGTATCACACTCCCCTCAGTGACTGTATCAAACTACCCTCAGTCACTGTATCACACACCCTTCAGTCACTGTGTCCCACTCACCTCAGTCAGTGTATCACACTCCCCTCCGTAACTGTATCACACTCCCCTCAGTCACTGTATCACACTCCCTGAGTCACTGTATCACACTCCCTGAGTCACTGTATCACACTACCCTCTGTCACTGTATCACATCCCCCTCAGACACTGTATCACACTACCCTCAGACACTGTATCACACTCCCCTCAGTCACTGTATCACACTCCCTGAGTGACTGTATCACACACCCCTCAGTGACTGCATCATACTACCCTCAGACAATGTATCACACTCCCCTCAGTCACTGTATCACACTCCCTGAGTGACTGTATCACACCCCTCAGTCACTGTATCATACTACCCTCAGACGCTGTATCCCACTCCCCTCAGTCACCTCATCCCACTCCTCTCAGTCTCTACATCTCACTCCCCTCGGTCACGGCATCCAACTCCCCTCAGTCTCTACATCGCACTCCCCTCAGTCTCTACATCCCATTCCCCTCATTCACGGCATCCAACTCCCCTCATTCACTACATCCCAATCCTCTCAGTCTCTCCATCCCACTCCCCTCAGTCACGGCATCCAACTCCCCTCAGTCACTGCATCCCACTCCCCTCAGCCACTACATCCCACTCCCCTCAGTCTCTACATCCCACTCCCCTCAGTTTCTACATCCCACTCCCCTCAGTCTCAACATCGCACTCCCCTCAGTCATTACATCCCACTCCCCTCAGTCACTGCATCCCACTCCCCTCAGTCACTACATCCCACTCCCCTCAGTCACTGCATCCCACTCCCCCCAGTCACTGCATCCCACTCCCCTCAGTCACTACATCCCACTCCCCTCAGCCAGTACATCCCACTCCCCTCAGTCTCTACATCGCACTCCCCTCAGTTTCTACATCCCACTCCCCTCAGTCTCAACATCGCACTCCCCTCAGTCATTACATCCCACTCCCCTCAGTCACTGCATCCCACTCCCCTCAGTCACTACATCCCACTCCCCTCAGTCACTGCATCCCACTCCCCTCAGTCACTGCATCCCACTCCCCTCAGTCACTACATCCCACTCCCCTCAGTCACTGCATCCCACTCCCCTCAGTCATTACATCCCACTCCCCTCAGTCACTGCATCCCACTCCCCTCAGTCACTACATCCCACTCCCCTCAGTCATTACATTCCACTCCCCTCAGTCACTGCATCCCACTCCTCTCAGTCTCTACATCCCACTCCCCTCACTCACTACATGCCACTCCCCTCACTCACTACTTCCCACTCCCTTCACCCACTACATGCCACTCCCCTAATCACTTCTTCCCACTGCCCTCAATCATTACTTCCCAGTCCCCTTAGTCAATGCATCCCACTCCCCTCAGTCACTTAATCCCACTCCCCTTAATTACATCATCCCACTCCCCTCAGTCACTGCATCTAACTCCCCTCAGTCACTGCATCCCACTCCCCTCAGTCACTACATCCCACTCCCCTCAGTCACTGCATCCCACTCCCCTCAGTCACTACATCCCACTCCCCTCAGACTCTACATCCCACTCCCCTCAGTCACCCCATCCCACTCCCCTCAGTCACCACATTCAACTCCCCACAGTCTCTACATCCCACTCCCCTAAGTCTCTACATCCCACACCCCTCAGTCACTGCATCCCACTTCCCTCAGTCACTGCATCCCACTCCACTCAGTCCATGCATCGCACTGCCCATGTCACGACATCCCACACCACTCAATTACATCATCCCACTCCCCTCAATCACTGCATCCCACTCCCCTCAATTACATCATGCCACTCCCCTCAGTCCCTCCATCCCATTCCTCTCAGTCACTGCATCCCACTCTCCTCAGTCACCACATCACACTCCCCTCAGTCACCCCATCCCACACCCCTCAGCCACTGCATCCTACTCCTCTCAGTCACTGCATCCCTCTCCCCTCAATCAGTGCATCCCACTCCTCTCAGTCACTGCAACCCGCTCCCCTCAGCCACTGCATCCCACTCCTCTCAGTCACTGCAACCCGCTCCCCTCAGCCACTGCATCCCACTCCTCTCAGGCACTGCATCCCACTCCCCTCAATCAGTGCATTCCACTCCACTCAGTCTCTACATCCCACTTCCCTCAATTACTGCATCCCACTCCGCTCAATTACATCATCCCACTCCCCTCAGTCACTGCATCCCACTCCCCTCAGTCACCCCATCCCACTCCCCTCAGCCACTGTATCCCACTCCTCTCAGTCACTGCATCCCACTCCCCTCAATCAGTGCATCCCATTCCCCTCAGTCACTGCATCCCATTCCCCTCAGTCACTGCATCCCACTCCTCTCAGTCACTGCATCCCACACCCCTCAATCAGTGCATTCCACTCCCCAGTCACTGCATCCCAATCCCCTCAGCCTCTGCATCCCACTCCCTTCCGTCACTACATCCCACTCCCCTCAATTACTGCATCCCACTGCCCACAGTCCACTGCATCCCATTCCCCTCCGTCACTGCATCCCACTCCCCTCAGTCAGTGCATCCCACTCCTCTCAGTCACTACATCCCACTCCCCTCAGTCACTACATCCCACTCCCCTCAGTCTATGTATTCCACTCCCCTCAATTACATCATCCCACTCCCCTCAGTCACTGCATCCCACTGCCCTCAGTCACTGCATCCCACTCCCCTCAATCACCACATCCCACTCCCCTCAGTCACCCCATCCCACTGCCCTCAGTCACTGCATCCCACTCCCCTCAGTCACCCCATCCCACTCCCCTCAGCCACTGTATCCCACTCCTCTCAGTCACTGCATCCCACTCCCCTCAATCAGTGCATCCCATTCCCCTCAGTCACTGCATCCCATTCCCCTCAGTCACTGCATCCCACTCCTCTCAGTCACTGCATCCCACACCCCTCAATCAGTGCATTCCACTCCCCAGTCACTGCATCCCAATCCCCTCAACCTCTGCATCCCACTCCCTTCCGTCACTACATCCCACTCCCCTCAATTACTGCATCCCACTGCCCTCAGCCCACTGCATCCCATTCCCCTCCGTCACTGCATCCCACTCCCCTCAGTCAGTGCATCCCACTCCTCTCAGTCACTACATCCCACTCCCCTCAGTCACTACATCCCACTCCCCTCAGTCTATGTATTCCACTCCCCTCAATTACATCATCCCACTCTCCTTAGTCACTCCATCCCAGTCCCCTCAGTCACCACATCCCTCTCCCCTCAGTCACCCCATCCCACTCACCTCAGTCACTCCATCCCACTTCCCTCAGTCACCCCATCCCACTCCCCTCAGTCACTCCATCCAACTTCCCTCATTCACTCCCTTCCACTTCCCGCAGTCACTCCATCCCACTTCCCTCAGTAAGAGACTGGATGATCTCGAGGACTGATCTTCTATGGTGCAACATTGGGTGTGGAATCTGTTTCGAATGCACCCCACAAGGGGGATACCTGATGTTCCAGACACCGCTGGGGTAGACGATGATCCCCTAGTGGATTCTCGAGTTGTTTGTTCCTCGGGTTCCTCAGTTGCGACAGTCTCTGGATCTGTAATAAAGGAAGAGGGCAGAGTGGAGAAAACCCGAAGAGCTCGTTTATTTAGTTCTCTAGTCCAGACAGTGTCAGATTTTCATCTTTATCAAACCCTCGAAGATCCTATCCAACTCCTCGTGAACATTGCTTCCTGGAGAGGGAGTGTGAGGTGCCCAGCACTGCAGTGGGGACCTGACGTGAGCCATGAACACTGCAGGGATCAGAGTGCCTGATAGACAGAGACAGCAGAGTCTGGTTCAGTTCCCTAGAGTTTCAGTGAAGTACACTTTGTGTTTCAGATCCTTTATTCACTGTGTCCCTTACAATAAGGAGGAGAGTGAGTAAACCGTCTCATTTCTGTGGGTGACACGGGACATCCCAGTTTCACCCTCTGGATGATATAGAAGCATCAATGTACCTGTACAATACGCAGCGCAATAAAACAAGGACTTCAACTCATAAACGAAGTAACTGCTGCAGTTTTTGATCTTTATCTCATGGACCTTGTCGCAGTGTTTTCTACCCCAGGATAAACAAACTGTCCGTGTTACTTCCCCCTGTCCCACGCTGGGATGGGAACCTGAAATGAGAGTTTATAAATATTGAAGACTGTAACCCATGTGAACAGTGCTGGACAGTGAATGTAAATCTGATATTCTCAAGGCTGAAATTACCATTTAACCAGCCTGTAACATGTGTGGAGCAGTGAAAATCTGGGACAGCAGTCTCCGGAATCTTCCATCCACCAGAACTGAAACAAAAATCACAGAGTCAGTCCCTGAACTGATGGCAAATATTAACTGTTAGAGAGACTGGTACCAGCAGATAGTACCAGAAGCTGGGGGAAATCCCTTACTCTGCCCATATTGACTAGATTACCCTGAAATTGTTCCTTTACATTACCTTTTAAATCTGTACCATCCTTGAGCAAGATTATCATCACACTTCTCCTGACCGGAGCACCCAGTGACATCACAATCGCTGCTCCTCCAGGGCTGGTCCAGGACTGTGTGATTTACACACGGGTCAGTGAGTGCAGAGTCTGTGACTGAGTGACAGAAAGATGTTTAATGTTAATATGTGACCTTACATCAGAACTGGGAAAAGTTCTAGTGACAAGTGAAACCGGGGAGGATGTGATGATAAATGGAAGGGATCACACTCCCCTCAGTTACCGTATCACACTCTCCTCAGTCACTGTATCCCACTCCCCACAGTCACTGTATCCCAATCCCCACAGTCACTGAATCACACTCCCCTGAGTCACTGCATGCCACTCCCCTCAGTCACTACACCCACTTCCCTCAATTACAGCATCCCACTCCCCTCACTCACTGCACCCACTCCCCTCAGTCAGTGCACCCACTCCCATCAGTCACTACATCCCACTCCCCTCAGTCACTACATCCCACTCCCCTCAGTCACTACATCTCACTGCCCTCAGTCACTGCATCCCTCTCCCCTTAGTCGCTGCATCCCACTCCCCTCAATTACTGCATCCCACTCCCCTCAATCACTGCATCCCACTTCTCTATGTCACTGTACCCACTCCACCGAATCACTCTATACCATTCCCTTCAGTCACTGCACCTCACTCCCCGCTTCTCTACATCCTACTCCCCTCAGTTACCACATCACACTCAGTAGTCACTACATCCCACTTCCCTCAATTACAGCATCCCACTCCCCTTAGTCACTACATCCCACTCCCGTCAGTCACTGTATCCCACTCCCCTCAGTCTCTGTATCCCACTCCCCTCAGTCGCTACTTCCCACACCCCTGTCACTACACCCCACTCTCCTCAGTCACTACACCCCACTCTCCTCAGTCACTACATCCCACTCTCCTCAGTCACTACATCCCACTCCCCTCAGTCACTACATCCCACTCCCCTCAGTCACTACATCCCACTCCCCACATTCACTGTATCCTACTCCACCTAGTCACCGCATCTCATTCGCTCAGTCACTGTATCCCACTCCCCTCAGTCTCTGTATCCCACTCCCCTCAGTCGCTACTTCCCACTCCGCTCAATCACTGCATCCCACACCCCTCAGTCACTACCTCCCACTCCCCTGTCACTACACCCCACTCTCCTCAGTCACTACACCCCACTCTCCTCAGTCACTACATCCCACTCCCCTCAGTCACTACATCCCACTCCCCTCAGTCACAACATCCCACTCCCCACATTCACTGTATCCTACTCCACCTAGTCACCGCATCTCATTCGCTCAGTCACTACATCCCACTCCCCTCAGTCTCTGCAGACCACTCCTCTCAGTCACTGCAGCCCACTCCTTACCGAGCTAGCCGTGTCCTAAAAGACAAAGCTGCTAGTCTGGGACTGCGGTAGGTGATGACAGAACCAACAAGAGGAGAAAATATACTTGACTTCATCCTCACCAATCTGCCTGCCACATATCCATCTGTCCATGACAGTCTTGGTGGGAGTGACCACCGCACAGTCCTTGAGGATCCATTGAGGATACCGTCCATCGTGTTGTGTGGCACTATCACCATGCTAAATGGGATAGATTCAAACAAGTCTAGCAATGCAACAATGGGCATCCATGAGGTGCTGTGGGAACAACAGCAGCAGCAGAATTGTACTCAACTACAATCTGTAACCTCATGGTCCGGTATATCCCCCACTCGATCATGACCATCAAGCCAGGAGACCAAACCTGGTTCCATGAAGAATGCAGGAGGGCATGCAAAGTGCAGCACAAGGCATACCTCAAAATGAGGTGTCAGCCTGGTGAAGCTACAACACAGGACTATCTGCATGCCAAACAGCATACGCAGCATGCGATGGACAGAGCTATGCGATCCCATAACCAACGGATCAAATCTAAGCTCTGCAGTCCTGCCACATCCAGTCGTGAATGGCAGTAGACAATTAAACAACTAACTGGAGGAGGTGGCCCCACAAATATCCCCATCCTCAATGATCAGGGAGCCTAGCACATCAGTGCAAAAGATAAGGCTGAAGCATTCGCAAAAATCTTCAGCCAGAAGTGCTGAGTTGATGATCCATCTCGGCCTTCTCCTGCAATCCCCAGCATCACAGATGTCAGTCTTCAGCCAATTCGATTCACTCCGCTTGATATCAAGAAATGACTGAAGGCACTGGATACTGCAAAGGCTATGGGCCCTGACAATATCCCGGAAGTAGTACTGAAGACCTGTGCTCCAGAACTTGTTGCATCCTTAGCCAAGCTGTTCCAGTACAGCTACAACACTGGCATCTACCCTGCAATGTGGAAAACTGCCCAGGCATGTCCTGTGCATAAAAAGCAGGACAAGTCAAAGCAGGGCAAGTTCAACCCACCCAATTACCGTCCCATCAGTCTACTCTCTATCATCAGTAAAATGATGGAAGGTGTTGTTGACAGTGCTATCAAGCGGCACTTGCTCAGCAATTACCTGTTCAGTGATGGTCAGTTTGGGTTCCGCCAGGGTCACTCAGCTCCTGACCTCATTACAGTGTGGTTCAAACATGGACAAAAGAGCTGAACTCAAGAGGTGAGGTGAGAGTGACTGCCCTTCACATAGAGTCTGTCAGGATCCTGCTGCTGTGTCTGACACTCACCAGAAAACCTGAATCTCCTCAATTGCAGACCTGACAGAATACTACCCAGACATGCCAGCCCTCTCTCCAGACAGCGAGCGTCTGTTTCAGTTCCCTAGAGTTTTAGTGAAGAGTTCACTCTGTTTTACAGATCCTTTATTCACTGTGTCCCTTACAAAAAGGAGGGCAGTGAGTAAACTGTCTCATTCCCATGGGTGACACGGGACATCCCAGAATCACCCATCTGCACCATATACAAACAGCAATCTACCTGTGCAATAAACAGCGTTACAGTCGGGTGGAGGCTTCAACTCATAAACAAAATAACTGCTGCAGTTTATGATCTTTATTTCCTGGGTCCAGTGACAGCGATTTCCAGCCTTGTTAAAACAAACTGTCCTCGTTACTTCCCCCTGTCCCACACTAGGATGGGAACCTGAAATGAGAGTTTATAAATATTGAAGAAGGTAACCCACGTGAACAGTGCTGGACAGTGAATGTAAATCTGATATTTTTAAGACGGAAATTACCCTGTAACCAGCCTGTGGCACGTGTGGAGCAGTGAAAATCTGGGACAACAGTGTCCGGAATCTTCCATCCACCAGAACTGAAACAGTTAATCACAGAGTCAGTCCCTGAACTGATGGTAAATATTAACTGTTAGAGAGACTGGTAACAACAGATAGTGCCAGAAACTGGGGGAAATCCATTACTCCTCCCTCATTAACTGATTTACCCAGAATTTGTTCCTTTATATTACCTTTTAAATCTGTACCATCCTTGAGCAAGATTATCATCACACTTCTCCTGACCGGAGCCCACAGTGACATCACAATCGATGCTCCTCCAGGGCTGGTCCAGGACTGTGTGATTTACACACGGGTCAGTGAGTGCAGAGTCTGTGACTGAGTGACAGAAAGATGTTTAATGTTAATATAAAGTACAGTTAATGTTACACAGCGCCTTGTACCCTCCCGAAATACCAAGAATCTCAGTTTCACCCTCTGCCCTGGTCAAAACCCCCCAGATTAAAGCTGGAAAATGTCCTCCTTCTCTAAACTGGATTTCCATCTGTCTCCCAGCTCAGCCTCCCCCTCTAACTCACTGCTCACAGACAGTACTCCCTATTCTGGATTAACCACCAGCTCTCAGGTAGCAGAAAGCAGTAAATATCTCAGCTTCACTTCATCCCAGTAGGAAAGATGTAAAGTGGAGGAGGAGCGAGAACTGCCAGGTGGAGCACAAGCGACCCAGTGTGACTGGTGGGTCCTGGAGAGGGAACGTGTAGTCTCAAAACCAACAACAACCTGCATTTATGTACTGCCTTTGATGTAATAAAATGTCCCAAAGCACTTCATCGGTGTGTTACCATCCCGAACTGACACCGATCCACAGAAGCAGCTGGTCGGGCAGGTGGCCAAATGCTATGTCAAAGAGGTAGGTTTTAAGGAGTGTCTGAAAGGATGAAAGAGAGGTGGAGAGACGGAGAAGTTGAGGGAGAGAATTCCATAGCGTTAAGCCTCGGCAGGTGAAAGCACAGCTGCCAATGGTGGAAGGGATTCGAATCGGGAATATTCAAGAGGCCTGAATTAGAGTAGCGCAGAGATCTCCGAGGGTTGTGGGGCTGGAGATGATTTCATAGGTAGGGAACGGCGAGGTGATAGAAGGATCTGGAAACGATTGTGAGAATATTGAAATCCAGGCCTTGCTGAACCGGGAGCCAGTGCAGGTCAGTGAGCACGGAGATGAAAGGTGAACGGGACTTGGGCAGTATCATACTGGATGACCAAAATGTACAGAAGGTGGAATGTGAGAGATCAGCCAGGAGGTCTTTGGAATAGTCAAGTTAGAATTTTTTTTTTTTAGAATATTACAGCGCAGTGCAGGCCCTTCGGCCCTCGATGTTGCGCCGAGCTGTGAAACCATCTGACCTACACTATTCCATTTTCATCCATGTGTCTATCCAATGTCCACTTAAATGCCCTAAAAGTTGGCGAATCTACTACTGCTGCAGGCAGGGCATTCCACGCCCTTACTACACTCTGAGTAAAGAAACTACCTCTCACATCTGTCCTATATCTATCACCCCTCAACTTGAAGCTATGTCCCCTCGTGTTTGCCATCACCATCCGAGGAAAAAGACGCTCACTATCCACCCTATCTAACCCTCTGATTATCTTATATGTCTCTATTAAGTCACCTCTCCTCCTCCTTCTCTCCAACGAAAACAACCTCAAGTCCCTCAGCCTTTCCTCGTAAGACCTTCCCTCCATACCAGGCAACATCCTAGTAAATCTCCTCTGCACCCTTTCCATAGATTCCACATCCTTTCTATAATGCGGTGACCAGAACTGCACGCAATACTCCAGGTGCGGTCTCACCAGAGTCTTGTACAGCTGCAGCATGACCTCGTGGCTCCGAAACTCGACCCCCCTACTAATAAAAGCTAACACACCATATGCCTTCTTGACAGCCCTATTAACCTGGTTAGCAACCTTCAGGGATTTATGCACCTGGACACCAAGATCTCTCTGCTCATCTACACTAACAAGAATCTTCCCATTAGCCCAGTACTCTGCATTCCTGTTACTCCTTCCAAAGTGAATCACCTCACACTTTTCCGCATTAAACTCCATTTGCCATCTCTCAGCCCAGCTCTGCAGCCTATCTATGTCTCTCTGTACCCTACAACATCCTTCGGCACTATCCACAACTCCACCGACCTTAGTGTCATCTGCAAATTTACTAACCCACCCTTCTACACCCTCTTCCAGGTCATTTATAAAAATGACAAACAGCAATGGCCCCAAAACAGATCCTTGCGGTACACCACTGGTAACTAAACTCCAGGATGAACATTTACCATCAACCACCACCCTCTGTCTTCTTTCAGCTAGCCAATTTCTGATCCAAAGCTCTAAATCACCTTCAACCCCATACTTCCGTATTTTCTGCAATAGCCTACCGTGGGGAACCTTATCAAACGCCTTACTGAAATCCATATACACCACATCCACTGCTTTACCCTCATCCACCTGTTTGGTCACCTTCTTGAAAAACTCAATAAGGTTTGTGAGGCACGACCTACCCGTCACAAAACCGTGCTGACTATCTCTAATGTACTTATTCTTTTCAAGATGATTATAAATCCTGTCTCTTATAACCTTTTCCAACATTTTACCCACAACCGAAGTGAGGCTCACAGGTCTATAATTACCAGGGCTGTCTCTACTAGAGTTACCAAAGAACTGGTAAAGTGTTTGAGCAGCAGTGAAGCTGCAAGAGCCAAGTCAGGAATACTGTTTCTGATCATCCTTCTCGAATTGTCGGCAGCCTTTGACACAATTCACCACACTATCCATCGCCAACACCACTCCTTCCATGTCCAGTTGGGTGGAACTGCTCTGGCCTATTTCCACTCTACCCAGTCTAGTCTCAGGCAGAGAATCTCCTGCAGTGTCTTCCCTACCCACTCCAGCACTGTTACCTCTAGGGTATCCCGAGGATCTATCTTGTCCCTCTCCAATTTCTCATCAGCTTCCGACTGTGCCCAGCTTCCTTCCCTGTCGCCTCCTCATCACAAGGACATCCAATTACAACCTCCTTAATATCCACCATCACAGATTTTGCCTCAGCCAATCCTCTACCAAAAACCCTCAACTTCTAGAGAATCAAATCTTCTAATCCTCTCCTGGCCAGCCTCCCAGCTTCCACTTTCCAGAAGTCAGGTCTCCTCCAACACACTGCTGTTGCATGTTATCTTGCAGAAAGTTTAAGTCACACATCACCCCTGTGCTCTCTGACCCACATTGGTTCACAGCTGCAAACGCCTTTGATGTACAACTACCATCTTCCTGTTCAAATTCTTTCATGACCTCTCCCGCCCTCTCCCACCTCATTTCTGTAATCTTCACCAACTCTCTGTTTCTCTGACCCAAGCCTCCTGTAGAACTTCCCTCCACTCCCTTTCCTCCAGCAGTGTCTGATGTGGCTTCAAGATGTCCAGCCTCCTAAACCTTTCTGCCTCTCCACCTCCACCTGCTCTTTTAAACTAACAGTCAGCCCTCCAATCATCTCCTTCCCTGCCGTGTCAGACATTTCTTCCATCAGATTTCTGTGCAACAGCTTGGGAGATTATTCTATATAACGGTGTGAATAAACACAGCTTGTTCTGGTTGTACTGGAGGTGAACTTTGTCGAGAATGAAAGTTACTCACTCAGGTAACCCAGAATGATCAGCAGAGTCCACATCTTACTGGTGAGATTCTGGAAAGGGAAACACAAGACAAACATTTGAGAGAGCTAAAGGAATCGTGCAATTGGAGGGAATATTAAATAAGGAGTTGAAGAGGAGTTTGTCAGTATATCTGTTCAGAGAGGTGAGCTCCATCTATCTATCTCTCTGTCACTGTGGCTCCTACAGACAGAGGTGAGCTCAACTATATGTTCTTGATAAACATCAGTAACTTGACTCCAATCCTTCACCCTTTCCACTCTCCAAAACTTTTATGAACAAACCACATGTGTTCCTGACTCTCTCCTCCAGGTCTGTCTCCTGCATTCCTGTAACGAACCTCTTTGAATTTCTGACAAAGGTTATTACTGAGGATGGTGTTGTTTCAGGAAAAGCAGGACACATTCCCCCTGGGTCAACACCTAGCAAATGACAAACTCCTGTGCTTTTTCGAGCAGTCCTCCCATACCCGACTGCTTACCAGAGTCTCCAAAGTAGATGTCGCTGGGTGGGAGATGTTGTCGGTTCAGTTCCAGCTGCTTGCTCCTCAGTCTCGGGTCCACTCTGCTGTGAACAGTGTCAGTCTCAGTGACAGCTCCAACGCCTATATACACCACGACGGATTGACCAGTGACTGACCGCAGTGCTGGTTGGCTGAAATATTTACATTCAGTAATAATTAATAATATGACATAATCTATGCAAACGAAGGCCTTTCGGTGAAAGGAGCTGCCATAATAAAGCACGTTAATATTTCTCCTGAGCCTTTGCTAACCAACTGGACTTTGCTGTTGTAACATAACTTGTCGTCACTTACCCAACAGGAAGGGTGTAGGGAGATTGGAGCCTGGGGCTGGGTCTCTGAAAATTATAGTCAGTATTGTGTCGGTATTTTCCAATTGGCTGTGTATATTTGATCTTTCATAGGCACTGAATGTTAGGGAGAGAATATTCCCAGGAGACATGCCTCTCTTATCAGTCGTGGGTCAGTATTGGGGGGATGATGAGAGGGCCAGAGAAACAAGATGCTCCACAGAGACAAATGACATGACATCCATTTTCCTCCTTGAGGTCGATGGGGTTAAAGTAAATGATTGTGTTTTTCAGAATATAGTCACAGAATGAGAACAATGAAATCCTCACATCAGCGACAATGATACCATCTCCGAAATAGCACAGATACAGCGTTAGTAACACATACAAACCAGAATGAGGAGGACATAAATTTCTCAGTGAGAGAGTGTTTGAGTATTCAGGACATGGGATATTGTGAGGGGTCCCTGACCAAATGTTAATGTCTCAGTCACTGACTGCTCCACACCTGCTAACATTGGGATAGCAGTGGGCTTTCGGTATAAACTTCAATACAAGAATCACCGAGAATATTGTTTTATGGAAGGAAAAGTGTTGTATGTAAACTTTATCGAGTTACTGGCATACCATTGTCCATTACTGACTGAATAATAATAAGCGGGTAATTTGTCCCAGATATGGGTGGGATTAGTCTTTGATATGTTTGATTTTGACTGAAAGAATGAGGAGAGATGAAACAATACAATTTGTGAAGTGGTGCAAGAACAGAGAGACCTGGGGGATGCTTGTGCAGGAATATTTAAAGGCGGCAGGGTAGGTTGAGAAAGCGATCAATAAATCAGATTGGCGTCTGGGCTTTGTAAATAGAGAGGTCGAGTACAAAAGTCCGTGAGTCATGCCAAACCTGTATAAACCACCAGTTCGGCCCCTGTTGGAATATTGTGCCCAGTTCAGGGCACCACACTTCAGGAAAGACCTGTAGGCTTTGGAGAGGGTGCAGAAGAGATTTGCTCGAATGGTTCAGTTAGTGAGGAATTTCAGTCAAGTAAAAAGACTGGGCAAGAAAGGGACGTTCTCCTTCGAGCAGAGAAGGTTCAGGGGAGATTCGATAGATCACCAGAGGGCACAGCTTTAATATGATGGGGAAAGGTACCAGAGGTGATATGAGGATAAATGTTTTTTAATATCATGAGTGGTTTGGATTTGGAGGGCAATGTCTGATAGGGTGGTGGAAATCCAATGGTATTATTCAAACAGGGAATTGACTCAATAATTGAAGGGGAATTAATTGAGGGAATTAAGTGTGAAAGAGTGGGGATTTGGATTAACTGGGTTGATTTTCGAAAGAGATGGCAAAACCTCAATGGGCCGAATGGCCTCCCTCTGTTGTACTATTCTAGGATTTGTTTCTGATGGGGTGGGATTCGTCTGTCCCCACATTTCTCTGTTAGATCATTAGCACATTGGGCAGTGCAGTCAGTCCAGGGCTCTAGATAATATTCCTGTGACAGAATCACAATGTCACTGTCCCCTCAGTAATCACAATCACCTTGCAGCACATTGTTATTCAATGTTACCTGTGCCTGTGAAAAGGGGCGTCTGAATGTGCATCTCAGTCCCAACCAGCCCATGTCCAACGCCTAGTCCTTGATAGTTTCCACAGTTTCCATTCTCTCTGGATTGCTGATTCTGTCAGTGCCCCTGTGTCCATGCCAGGTTGTCAGATATTCATTCAGTCCCACAATCGGCCCATTAACACTTCTGAGCCGGCTTTGATATTTGCATTCCCTGGGACTAACAGATTTGAATGTTGTGCCGTGTGTCACTGATAGGAAAATATCAACCTTTACAAAGCAGGAAGCTGTTGTGTTTGTCAAGGACTGAGAACAATAGACTCTTCACATCATAGGCACAGGTAAGATCAGCTGAAGGGCAAAGGTGCACAACTAACAACATCGTCAAACAAACTGAGGAGGGAGAGAGAGAGAGGGAGTGAGAGTTGGGAGTGTGTGTGTGCATGCATCCAGTCATGTATTATTGAACGTGTGATTAATGAAAGAGTCTAAAATACAAAGGGTTTGGAGGTAATGCCACAGTTGTAGGAGGCTCTGGTTAAACTATGTCCGGAATATTGCACTCAGTCTGGACACCTTACCTCAGCAAGCAGCTGTTGGCCACCGACCAGACACAGCTGAGATTCACCAGAATGATACTGGGGTTGACAGTGAATACATTCCATGATCAGTGAGAGATATCACTCTCTCTGTAACCTCCTCACGTCCAAACAACTCCACCTATCTCTGTAACCTCCTGCAGCTCCTACAGCCCTCCCTATCACAGCAATCTCCTCAAGGTAATACAGCCCTCCCTATCTCTGCTACCTCCGTAAGATAATGCAACCCTTCCGACATCTGTAACCTCCTCCAAACTCCGACAACCTTCCCTGTTTCTGTAACTTCCTCTAGCCCCGAAAACTCTCCCTATCTCCCTAAAATCACCTCCAGCCCCGACAACACTCCCTATCCCTGTAACCTCCTCCAGCCCACTGCAACCTTCCCTATTTCTGTAACTTCCTCTAGCCCCGACAACCATCCCGATCTCTGTAATGACCTCCAGCCCCGAAAACCAACGCTATGTCTGTAACCTCCCCCAGTCTACAACCGTCCCGATCTCTGTAACCTCGTCCATCCCGTACAACCCTCCCTATCTCTGTAACCTCCTCCAGCCTACAATGCTCCCTATCTCTGTAACCTCCACCATCCCCTACAACCCTCCCTATCTCTGTAGCTTCCTCCAGCCCGACAACCATCCCTATCTCTGTCACTTCCTTCAGCACCAACAACCATCCCTATCTCTGTAACCTCTTTCAGCCGCTACAACCCTCCCTATCTCTGTAGCTTCCTCCAGCCCGACAACCATCCCCATCTCTGTAGCCTCCTCCAGACCCTGCCACCCTCCCTAACACTGTAACCTCCTCCAGCCCCTACAACCCTCCCTATCTCTGTAGCTTCCTCCAGCCCGACAACTCTCCCTATCTCTGTAACTTCCTTCAGAACCAACAAGCCTCCCTATCTCTGTAACCTCCTTCGGCCCCTACAAGCCCCTTATCTCTGTAACAGCCTCCAGCCCCAACAACGTCCCTATCTCTGTAACCATCTCCAGCCCCTACAAACTTTCCTATCACTGTAACCTCCTCCAGCCCCAACTACCCTCCCTATCACTGTAATCTCCTCCAGCCCAACAAACCTCCCTATCTCTGTAACCTCCTCCAGCCCCTACAACCCTCCCTATCTCTGTAACTGCCTCCAGCCCCAACATCCCTCCCTATCTCTGTAACCTCCTCCAGCCCCTCAACCCTTCCTATCTGTGTAACCTCCTCCAGCCCGACAACCCTCCCTTTCTCTGTAACCTCCTCCAGCCCCAACATCCCTCCCTATCTCTGTAACCTCCTCCAGCCCCTACAACCCTTCCTATCTGTGTAACCTCCTCCTGCCCGACAACCCTCCCTTTCTCTGTAACCTCCTCCAGCCCCAAGAAGCCTCCCTCTCTCTGTAACCTCCTCCAGACCCCTAGAACCCTTCCTATCTCTGTAACCTCCTCCCGCCTGTCAACCCTCCCTTTATCTGTAACCTCCTCCAGCCCCAACATTCCTCCCTATCTCTGTAACTTCCTCCAGCCCCGACAACCCTTCGTATCTCTGTAACCTCCTCCGGGCAATACGACAAATGCAACAAAAACCTCAGCACGAAAATCATTAACAAATTCAACAACAACCTCAGCAGGGGAAAACACCAACAATTTGAGAAGCAACGTTGGCAAAAAAAAAGCTCACCAACAAATACAACAACGTCAGGAGGAGAAAGAACATCAACAGAATTCAACAAGTGCTTCAGGAGGAGAAAAGTAATAAATACAACTTCAGCAGGCGAAACACAGCAACAGATGCAACAACATGTCGAACCTGCAAAATCCTCCTTACCAACATTTAGGGGCTTGTGCCAAAGTTGGGAGAGCTGTCAAGCAACAGCCTGACATCGTCATACTCAGGGAATTATGCCTTACAGACAATGTCACACACCTCGTCATCCCCATCCCCGGGTATGTCCTGTCCCACAATCTTCAACTGCTTCATCAATGAACTCCCTTCAATCAAAAGATCAGAAGTGGGGATGTTCACTGATGATTGCACAATGTTCAGCATCATTCGTGACACCTCAGATTCTGATGCAGCCCGTGTTCAGATGTCGCAGGACCTGGACAACATCCACGTTTGAGCTGATAATTGGCAAGAAACATTTGTGTCACATAAGTGCCAGGCAATGACCATCTCAAATAAAAGAGAATCTAACCATCTCCCCTTGACATTCAATGGCATTAACATCGCTGAATCCCCCACTATCAACATCCTAAAGGGTTACCATTGACCAGAAACTGAACTGGGATAGCCATATAAATATTGTGGCTTCAAGAGCAGGACAGAGGCTGGAAATCCTGTGACAAGCAACTCACCTCCTGACTCCCCAAAGCCTGTCCACCATCTACAAGGTACAAGTCAGGAGTGTGATGGAATACTCTCCACTTGCCTGGATGGGTGCAGCTCCAACAAAACTCAAGAAGCTCGACACCATGCAGGACAAAGCAGTCCGCTTGATTGGCAAACCATCCACAAACTTTCACTCCCTCCACCCATCCACAACTTTCACTCCCTCCACCACCGATGCTCAGTGGCAGCAATGTGTACCATCTACAAGATGCACTGCAGCAATGCACCAAGGCTCCCTCGTCAGCACCTTCCAAACCCTCGACCTCTACCACCTAGAAGGACAAGGGCAGCAGATCCTTGGGAACACCATCACCTGCAAGTTCCCCTCCAAGTCACACACCATCCTGACTTGGAACTATATCGCCGTTCCTTCACTGTCGCTGGGTCAAAATCCCGGAATTCCCTTCCTAACAGCACTGTGGGTGTACTTACCCCACATGGACTGCAGCAGTTCAAGAAGGCAGCTCACCACCACCTTCTCAAGGGGCGAAAAGGATGGACAATAAATGCTGGCCTCCAGCAGCATCGCCCAAAATCTCAAGAATGAATTCAAAAAGAGAAAATAACCTCAGCAGGGAATATAAACGCAAAAAAATACAACAACAACCACAACATTAAAAAATTCAACAACAAGTTAAGCAGGGAAGGAAACAACAACCTCAACAAAAACCTCAGAAGGGAAAACACCAACCAACACAACAATTACCTCAGCAGGAGAACAACGCCAACAAATTCAACAACAGATCAGCAGGAGATTCAAACACCAACAAATTCAACAACCTCAGTCGGAGAAAAACACCAGCAAATACAGCAACAAATACACCAACAACTTCAGCAGCAGAATGATACCAACAAATTCAACAGCAACGAGTGGAAGCCAATGGTAGAGAAAGGGGCGTGTGTTTCCCATCAGGGAGGGAGGTGTTGTGCAAACTTGAATCACTTCCTTGAGTTTTCATGTGGCTGCACACAAGACTCAACTCTCTTCTTTCCACTGATTTCCCAATTGCAGGATCAGCTTCCAGTGGAAGATGTATCTGTTACTGAGTCTCATGGTCTTATTTCAAAGTAAGGGATCTTTCTCACCACCACCCCACACCCCCATTGTTTGTGCTAACAGCTCTCTTTCTTATTGTCTTTCTCTCTATCTTTCTCTCCTTCCTTCATTCCTCACATTCCAGATTGTCCCTGTTCACTGATCTTCTTCTCTCCCTGTCTCTTCCCCCAGGCACGATCTCAGCGAGGGTCCGTCAGCTTCCACCGCCATCTCCAGACTTCCTAGGGAGGGAGTAGGACTGGAGTGTCGTGTGGAGGGTGAGGGTAACGGTTCCATGTTCTGGTACAGACAGGACAGGCGAAGGAGCCGCGGCTGATGTTTTACTCCTGGGATAATGGGGTTGTCTTCTGAGGAATGGTTGAACAGGTTGGGCCTGTACTCATTGGGATTCAGAAGAATGAGAGGTGATCTTATTGAAATATACAAAATACATAAAGGGATAGACAGGTTCGATGCAGGTAAGATGTCTCCTTTGGTTCGGGAGTCTAGAACCAGGGGACACAATTTCAAAATAAGGGGGAAGCCACTTAGGACGGAGATGAGGAGAAATGTCTTTACTCAGAGGGTTGTGAATCTTTGGAATTCTCTACCCCAGAGGGCTGTGGAAGCTCAGTCATTGAGTATGTCTAAAGCAGAGATTGACAGATTTCTAAATACCAATGACATAAAGGGATATGAGGATAGTCTGGGGAAAAGGCATTGAAATGGATGATCAGCCATGATAGTATTGGATGGTGGAGCAGGCTCGATGGGCTGAATGGCCTACTCCTGTTCCTATGTTCCCAAGCTGCTGAAATACTTTCTCCAAAACTACCCCATCAGTTCCCCTTAATATCTCAACAACTTTGAACAAATCACCTTGATCCTCCTAACTTTCAGGGAATAAATCCCCAGTTTGTGTAATATCACCTCATAATTTATCCCTTTGAGTCCAGTTATCATTCTGGTAAATCTACACTGCACTCAAATGGACATGGACCCCCCAAGTCTCTTTGGACCACCAGTGTTTCTTGTTTTTCAGCATTTGTAAAGTACTCTGCTCTAGTATTTTTTACCGACATTGAAATCTATCTACCACAGTTTTGCCCATTTATTTAAGATATTATTATCTCTTTGTAATTTGATGCTTCCAGCTACACTGCTTACAACGCTGCCTATTTTTGTGTCATTGGTGTCATTCTACCCCATCATCTTAAATCGTTCATGAATGCAGCAAAATTGAGACACACACGGGCTTTGCACTAGTAGACAGGAGTGAATCATTCCATCCGAGAGGTTTTTTAATTCCAGATTGATGTTTCTTTTTGAAAAAACAGAATTCAAATTCACAACAGCCCAGTGTGGGATTTGAACTCCTGCTTTTTCAATCATCAGTTCAGGCCTTCAAATTAAAACACATAAAAAGCGATTCATTTTCCTACTGCTGTTGTCTGACTGTCTCAGGTTTTGTATATTGTTCCCTTCTCCTCTTCTTCCATGTGTCTGAATTCTTTGAAGTTTGTCAGACATTGGTAAACTACTTCATGTGGTGTTCTGTAAATACCTTCAATTCTGTGGATCTGCAAGGGAAACTATTCAAATTCTCACCTTATTGCATCAACCAAAACCTGCTGGTCCATTCAAACACCCCTATTTCCTGTCTCTGCAAAGATAGCTCAAACGTCCACAATGCAGGAATGTCTGAATGGAAACAGCTTTTGACACATTTCCCAACACGTTTGTTAACACTTTTCGGGATGAAGCTAGATTCAACTTACAGATTGCAAGCCCCAAATTGAATCTTTAAGATATAAAAAGTGACACAAGTGAAATCCCAGATCTCTTTGTCCCTGCACCCATTTTAACATGATACCATTTAGTTTATATCGCTTCTTCTCAGCCTTCCTTCCAAAATGCATCATTTTACATTTCTCAGCATTGAAGTTAACCTGCCATGAGTCTCACCATTTCACCAGACTGCCTCTATCCAACTGAAGTCTACTACTATTCCCTTCCCTGTTTGTTCCATTGCAGATGGCACAATGTTGAAGTTATGCCCTGTAAACCCAAGTCCAAGTCATTAATATATATCAAAACGATCAGTTGTCCTAATCCAAACCACTGGGGAATACCCCTGTACCACAATGTACACTGTATACAGTGAGTACAAAAGCAGGGAGGTTATGCTGAACATTTATAAAGCTCTGGTTAGGCCCCAATTGGAGAATTGTGTCCAGTTCTGGTCACCACACTTTAGGAAGGAGGGGATAGTCCTTGAGAGGTTGCAGAGGAGATTTAGCAGAATGGTTACTGGGATGAGGGATTTTAGCGACAAAGTTAGGTTGGAAAAGCTGGGTTTGGTCTCCATAGAGCAAAGGAGATTGTGGGAAGAGTGAATAGAAGTGCATAAGATTATTTCAGGGATAGATTCGGACCTCCAGTCTGAACCAACCATTCACCACTACTCTCTGTGTTCTGTCCCTTATCCAATGTTGTATACACTCTGTCCCTCTACAGAACACTCCAGAAGCTCGACACCATCCAGGACAAAGCAGCCCACTTGATTGGCACCCCATGCACCACTTCAAACATTGATCAGATCACCCCTTAACCTTCTAAATTGCAGGGATACAGAGTAAAGCTCCATCTACACTGTCCCATCAAATGCTGCCAAGCTATTAGTTAGCTATTGAGTCAATCTTTGCCTTCTCTGTTCTATCAAACACTCCCAGGGCAGGTACAGTGTGGGGTTAGATACAGAGTAAAGCTATATATGCCTCTCCTTCTCCTCCTCCATCCAGATGGAGAGAGTAACAGTGCGAAAGACAGGGATGGGTATAGAGATAGAAAAGAACAAAGAGAGAGGGAAGGATAGCACTGGGGAGAGATTACCAGAGAGAAAGAGGAAGAGATTGGGAAGGACAGTGTCGGTCAGTGTTTCCGCAAAACTGTGTGCAGCATCGTTGAAGGTATGAAACGGCTAGAGATTGGGATTGAGAGGGTACAGAGGGGAGATCGAGATAGAGAGAGAAGAGGAGAGAGATAAACATGGACAGATTAGCAGAGAGGGGAACTAGTGATTGAGTGAGTAAGAGAGAGGGGAAGACAGAGATGGAGAGAGATTACCAGTAAGAGTAGCTCTCCACTTCTCTCTCCATGCCTATCTCTCCCTTTCTCACTGGTACCCTCTCTCCATCTGTATTTATCCCTCTCTCCTGATGTTTCTCACTCTAAGCCTATTTCTTGTACATCTGTGTACACAGGATTACATCAAACTATGAATATATTTGACATTTGCCCTTTCGATCTAGCCTAACAACGTGACTGTTCTCCAACATTGTCTCTTTGTCTGTGAACCCCGGGGGGCCTTGAAGTGAATGTTCACTGATTCCTGAGGCTGACAGGACAGGTGGGTAAGCTGGTTAGGAAGGGATAAGGGAGGCTTTCATTTCCCGAGCAGCGGTAACAATCTCTCAGTGTCGATCCTATCCAGTCCCTTTAGAATCTGATATGTTTCAATAGGATCACCTCTCATTCTTCTAAACTCCAGAGAATACAGGTCCAATTTACTCAGCCTCTCATCAGAGGACAAAGGCAGAGAAACTAAACAAATACTTTGTGTCTTTCTACATGTTCTCAGTCATGCTCTGCCATCTTCCTCCAATCATTAAACACTGCAGTTTATGGATATTTCACTGTTTGCTGTAGAGCTGATGAATTTGTTTGATTGGCAGTGATAATATTTTTGGACCATTGTATCGAGTCCAATGGGTTGCAACCAGGATTACTGGGTGACTTCTCTCTGCAACTTTTAATCTTTAATAAAGCTTATCTGGGCCTTAACCTGCAATCTGTTTTTTATATGTCTGACTCCACTCATTCACCCGGGAATAAAGTTACTTTTGTCTGGTTGTGCACCCAATTAAATGACTGATTAACACGGCGAGTCTTTCTATACTATGAACGTGTGCTGATCTCTCTCTCTCTCTCTCTCTCACGCACACACACACTATCTGCCTCTCTCTCTGCCCACATCTATCCCGGAATTCCCCTCTCTCTCTGACGGACACTCATTCATTTTTCGCTCTTTCTGTACACCCTGTGTCTACTCGTTTCCTCTGATTTCTCATTTTCCTTCCCACTCTCTCTCTCTCTTTCACTCTGTTACTCTTTCCTCACCTTTATCTCTCCATTTGTCTGTTTCCTCACTCTCAAACTCTACCAGTCCCTCACTCTCCACCTTCCTTTCTCTTTGATCGCTCTTTACATCTCTCTATCACTCTCTCTCCATCTCTATCCAATTGAGGAAATTCTCCCTCCATTTCTCACCATCTCTTGCTCTCTCACTCTCTCCCCATCACCTATTTTCTCTCAGTCTCTCCATCTCTCTATTATTCTTTCAAGCTCATTTCTCTCTCTCTCTCCCCCATCACTCTCTCTTTTCTATTTCCCTCTCTGTCACTTGCTCTCTCAGTCTCTTGCTCTGTCTGTCCACGTTGGGTCCCTTTAAGAGTTTGGGACAGTTCTGGCGTTGCAGTTTGGTGCTGGCCCCTCCCCCCACATGCGTGCTCACATGTCACCGAAACCGCGGTTGCGCGGAAGCCGGAGGCAGCTTTTGACCCCTTTGACCTCCAAACATGTGGGTCGCTGCAGCCAATCAGATACTATGTCCCCCCGTGAACGATTTCCTGTCCCTCCAACAGCTTGTGCCATTGCCCAATTTATCGGTGTATTTTCCCCTTCTGCTGATGTTGAATTTGTTTGTGATTATCAGCTACTGAAGTTGTTGTATTTGTTAGATTTTTTTTGTCCTCACGAAGCTGTTCTTTTCCGGTTGAAATTGTTGAATTTGTTGGTATTTTATCCTGTTGAGGCTGTTTTTGTATTTGTTGGGGTGTTTCTCTGGCTGACGTCGTTGCTGTTGAATTTGTTTGTGTTTTTCTGCCGAAATTACTTTTGAATTTGTTGGTGCTTTTCGCTTGCTGAACTTGTTGTTGAAGTTAACTGTTTTTGCTTCTGCCAAGGGTGGTGTTGCATCTGTTGGTGTTTTTCTCTTGAAGTTGTTGCTGTATCTGTCGGTGTTTTTCACTCGATGTTGCTCGATTTCTTGGTGCTTTTCTCCACCTGCAGTTGTTTTTGAATTTGCTGTGTTTCTCCTGCTGACCGTGTTTTGGAACCTGTCGGTGTTTTTCTCCTCTTGAAATTGATGCTGCAGTTGTTGGTGTTTCTGCCCTGCTGAGGAGGTTTTTGTATTTGTTGGTGTTTTTCTCCTGTTGAGGTTGTTGTTGAGTTTGTTGGTTTCCCTGCTGCTGAGGTTGTTGTTCTTTGTTGTTGTTTCCCTCCTGTTGAGGTTGTTGCAGAATTTGTTGGTGCTCGTTCTCTGTTCAAGTTATTGTTGCATTTGTTAGTGTTTCTCTCCTGGTGAGGTTGTTGTTGAATTTGTTGGTGCTCTTTCCCTGTTCAAGATGCTGTTGAATTTCTTGGTGTTTCTCTCCTGTTGAGGTTGTTGTTGAATTTGTTGCTGCTCGTTCCCTGTTCGACTTGTTGTGGCATTTGTTTATTTCCCTCCTGAAGTTATTGCTGTATTTGTTCGTGTATTTTTGCTCCTGAAGTTATTGTATTTGTTGTTCTTTTTCCCCCTCCTGAAATTACTGTTGAATTCCCCTGTTCCTCCTAAACATGTTACACTCACCACCCCTCATGACTCAGCTTACACTAAAACTGTATCTCTGATGAAATCTCTCGAATGTACATGTAATAATTGCTTCCAGCATCTCCCTGGAAGCCTGTTCCATGGAGTGACCTCCCGCTCGCTGAAATAACCTTTCTGCAGATTTGTTTCCAGGTCAAATAATTAAAATGAAGTAACTACTACAACAAAGAATATTGTCCTTTTTCCATCAAGGAGGCTGGAATAGAAAGCGCTGGATGTTGTGTTACTGTTGTATGAAGCTCTGATTCGACCCCATCTGGAGGAATTCTGCTCAGTTCTGTGCACCTGCACCGCAGCTCAGGAAGGATATCTCAGCCTTGGAGGCAGTGACATCGGGTTTAAAAGGGTTAAATTAGCTTCACAGTTTGTATGGTCATGTGTCATATTCCCTTGAGTATAGGAATTTAAAGGGTGATGTCATTGAGGTAGTCGTTTGGAAGTACAGAACTTGAGTATTGCCGAAAATAGCGACATGTTGTCAAAGCTCTTCATCTTGCACTCACCAGGACAATCCGCAAGAATGCCAATTTTAAATTTTTTGTCAGTGTAATTCTTAGCATATGATTATTTAGCAAATGTTGTCCATTTGCAGAATCACATCTCATGTTGGAAACTGTGTATTTAGTTTTGCAAGCATGGGCTGGTGAGATACGGCCCGTACCTTGCCTGTTGCAAACAGTGGAAGGGATATGTGGGGATTATCCTATAAGCAGAGGTTGAGAAGTCTGCTCTGTGTATGAACAGTGAGGGGGTTCAGTGACAGAGCCATTCCTGATATCAGCAATTAACTCAACAGGAGTTGAACTGATATCATTGCGTGTTTGTTGGCCCCTCGAGCCTGCTCAGCCATTCTATAAGATCATGGCTGATCTGATTGTAGCTTTAACTCCACTTTCCTGTCTTCCCCCTATAACCCTGACTCCCTTGTAGATCAAAAATCTGTCCAACTCAAGCTTGAATATATTCAATGGCCCAGCCTCCGATGCTCTCCGGGGAACCGAGTTCCACAGACTCAACCTTTGAGTTGAGTCGATTTGGCCAAACTCTTCAACCTTTCCTCATAACAATCATAGAATTGTGATAATGCAGAAGGAGGCCATTCAGCCCATCATGTCCACTGGCTCTCTGAAAGAGCAACTTCTTCAGGTCCATTCCCCCGGCTTCCTCCTTTCACCATGCACATTCTTCCTTTTCATATAACTGTCTAATTCCCTTTTGAATGCTTCAATTGAACCTGCCTCCACCACGTTCTCAGGTAGCGCATTCCAGACTCGCTGTGTGAAAAGTCTTTCCTCATGTCACTTTTGCTTCTCTTACCAAATATTGTAAATCTGTGTCCTCTCGTTTAATATTTATTAGAGATACAGCATTGAAACAGACCCTTCGGCCCACCCAGTCATGCCGAACTTCTTCTTTGGCCTCCTTGTCTCGAAGACAATGGGTAAGCGCCTGAAGGTGGTCAGTGGTTTGTGGAACAGCGCCTGGAGTGGCTATAAAGGCCAATTCTAGAGTAACAGACTCTTCCACAGGTGCTACATATAAAATTGGTTGTCGGGGCTGTTACACAGTTGGCTCTCTCCTTGCGCTTCTGTCTTTTTTCCTGCCAACTGCTAAGTCTCTCCAACTCGCCACTCTTCAGACCCACCTTTATGGTTGTCTGCCAGCTCTGGCGATCGCTGGCAACTGACTCCCACGACTTGTGATCAATGTCACAGGACTTCATGTCGCATTTGCAGACGTCTTTAAAGTGGAGACATGGACATCTGGTGGGTCTGATACCAGTGACGAGCTCGCTGTACAATGTGTCCTTGGGGATCCTGCCATCTTCCATGCGGCTCACATGGCCAAGCCATCTGATGCTCCGCTGGCTTATATGCTGGGGATGTTGGTCGTCTCGAGAACGTCTGTGTTGGAGATACGGTCCTGATGCCAAGCGTTCTCCGGAGGCAGTGAAGATGGAATGAATTGAGGCGTCGCTCTTGGCTGACATACGTTGTCCAGGCCTTGCTGCCATGCAGGAAGGTACTGAGGACACAGGCATGATACACTTGGACTTTTGTGTTCTGTGTCAGTGCGCCATTTTCCCACACCCTCTTGGCCAGTCTGGGCATAGCAGCGGAAGCCTTTCCCATGCGCTTGTTGATTTCTGCATCGAGAGACAGGTTAATGGTGATAGTTGAGCCTAGGTCGGTGAACTCTTGAAGCACTTCCAAAGCGTGGTCGCCGATATTGATGGATGGAACATTTCTGACATCCTGTCCCATGATGCTCGTTTTCTTGAGGATGATGGTGAGGTCAAATTCGTTGCAGGCAGCCGCAATCCTGTCGATGTGTCTCTGCAGACACTCTTCAGTGTGAGATGTTAATGCTGCATCGTCAGCAAAGAGGAGTTCCCTGATGAGGACTTTCCGTACTTTGGTCTTCGGTCTTAGACGGGCAAGGTTGAACAACCTGCCCCCTGATCTTGTGTGGAGGAAAGTTCCTTCTTCTGAAGACTTGAACGCATGTGTGAGCAGCAGGGAGAAGAAGATCCCAAACAGTGTAGGTGCGAGAACACAGCCCTGTTTCACGCCACTCAGGATAGGAAAGGGGTCTGATGAGGCGCCGCTGTGCTGAATTGTGCCTTTCATATTGTCATGGAATGAGGTGATGATACTTAGTAGCTTTGGTGGACATCCAATCTTTTCTAGTAGTCTGAAGAGACCACGTCTGCTGACGAGGTCAAAGGCTTTGGTGAGATCAATGAAAGAAATGTAGAGGGACATCTGTTGTTCACAGCATTTCTCCTGTAGCTGGCGAAGGGAGAACAGCATGTCAATAGTAGATCTCTCTGCTCGAAAGCCTCACTGTGCCTCAGGGTAGACATGCTCAGCCAGCTTCTGGAGCATGTTTAATTCGACTCGAGCGAAGACTTTCCCTGCTATGCTGAGCAGAGAGATTCCACGGTAGTTGTTGCAGTCACCGTGGTCACCCTTGTTCATATAGAGGGTGATGATATTGGCATCGCGCATGTCCTGTGGTACTGCTCCCTCGTCCCAGCACAGGCAAAGCACTTCGTTCAGTGCTGACAGTATAGCAGGCTTGGCACTCTTGACTATTTCAGGGGTAATGCTATCCTTTCCCAGGGGCTTTTCCACTGGCGAGAGAATCAATGGCATCACCAAGTTCCGATTTTGTTAGCTGTACGTCCAGCTCATCCATGACTGGCAGAGACTGGGCTGCATTGAGGGTGGTATCAGTGACAACATTTTCCCTGGAGTACAGTTCTAGGTAGTGTTCCACCCAGCGGTCCATTTGCTTGCGTTGGTCAGTAATTGTGTCCCCTGATTCAGATTTGAGAGGGGTGATCTTCTTGATGGTTGGCCCAAAAGTTCTCTTCATGCCATCATACATTCCTCTGATATTTCCAGTGTCGGAGGCCAGCTGAATATGACTGCATAGGTGTTGCCAGTAGTCATTTGCGCAGCGCTTCTGGCTGCTTTAAGTGCTGCGGATGTTAACTCGCTGGGGACTTTCTTGGAGTTCAGCAGTGTAATGCGCTTAGTGGCTATGACAGGTTCCAGCTCTTCAATGTGAGATTGAAACCAGCCTGCATTCCGCTTCACACATTTGCCATAGGTGGTCATTGCTGAGTCATAGATGGCGTCTCTGATGTGGACCCTTTTGGTCTCTGCATCCCCTGTGGGAGTGTTTTGAAGGGCTTTTTCAAGTGAATTTAGAAACTTATGTAACCGCTGTGGATGAGAAATTCTGCCAGTGTGATGCGCGGGCAGCCCTTCTGCTTGGAGTGATGCAGCTTCTTTGGTTTGAGTCCAACCTTGCTGCACACCAGGGGCTGGTCGGTGTCGCAGTCCATGACAACAACCCATTAAGACTAACCCTGCATACTCCCTATCACCGACCTACACTCGGGGCAATTTCCAATGGCCAATTTACCTATCAACCTGCAAGTCATTGCTGTGGGAGGAAAACAGAGCAGCCAGCAGAAACCCACACGGTCACAGGGAGAACTTGCAAACTCCGCACAGGCAGTACCCAGAATCGAACCCGGGTCGCTGGAGCTGTGAGGCTGCAGTGCTAACCACTGCATCACTGTGCGCCCTGGTCTTGATCCTTTCACGAGTGGGAACAGTTTCTCTCTATCTACTCTGTCCAGACCCCTCATGATTTTGAATATCTCTCTCAAATCACCTCTCTGCCTTCTCTTCTCCAAGGAAAACAGCCCTAACTTCTCGAATCTATCTTCATAACTGAAATTCCTCATCCCTGGAACCATTCTTGTGAATCTCGTCTGTACTCTCTCCAATGCCCTCACATCTTTTCTCAAGTGCAGCACCCAAAACTGGAGGCAATACTCCAGCTGAGGACGAACTAGTGCCTTGCACAAGTTCAAAATAACTTCGTTGCTCTTATAATCTGTGCCACTATTAATAAAGCCCAGGATACTGTATACTTTATGAACCACTCTCTCAACCTGTCCTGCCACCTTCAATGACTTATGCACAAATGCATCCAGGTCTTTCTGCTCCTGCACCCTCTTTAGAATCGTAACCTCTATTCTATATTGTCTCTCCATGGTCTTCCTCCCAAAATTAATCACTTCACATTTCCTCACATTGAACCTCATCTGTCACTTGTCCGCCCATTCCACCAATTTGTCTCTGTCCTTTTGAAGTTTTACGCTATCCACCTCACACTTCACAATGCTTCCAGGTTTCGTATCATTTGCAAATTTTGAAGTTGTGCCCTGTACACCGAGGTCTAGGACATTAATATATATCAGGAAATGCCAGGGTCCCACCACTGATCCCTGGGGAACTCCACCACAAACCTTCTTCCAGCCCGAAAACATCCATTAATCACTATTCTCAGTTTTTTTGTCACTCAGCCAATTTTATATGCATGTTGTTACCATCCCTTTTATTCAATGAACTACATGTTTGCTCACAAGTCTGTTGTGTGGAACTGTATCAAATGGCTTTTGAAGGGCCAGGTTCATCACGTCAACAGCAAGCTCGAATGGGCCGAATGGTCCACTCCTGTTGCCAGGATTTCTCATTTTCCTCTGTGAGTCCTCAAGTGAGCTGGATTATCCAGGGTGGAAGCACAGACCAGAATAGAATGGAGCAGCATGAGGTTTGGGGAATGCTGGGCAGACCCACTACGTACAGTCACATCCCTTCTGATCCCAGCCCTCAGCAATCATTTAACAGTGCGTGTTCCCTCCCAGAACAAGAAAACAATGGATTTCCATGATCAGATGGGAAAGTCATTCCAGCAACATCAATAATCTTCTTGAGACGGTCAGGTTTAGCGTTCATAGATATATTGAGCAGACAGAGAATGCAATAAAACTTTAAACACACAGTTTACAATCAGATTTACAATCACACTGGGTGGTCAGGGAGTCAAACACGTTAAAAGCCCTTTCCAAGCTGCAGCTCTCCTTGTCTGAATGTCCATCAATGGAAGATACGCAGCCATGTTCACTTATTGCAGACGTTTTACATCGTTACACTAGAGAGTTGTGACCAATGAGTCATTTCACAACAGTTCAACTGACTGATCTGGATGTTAATATTGGGAAATTGGAGAGTAGCTGGGAGTCACTGAATGACAATCATTTCAGGGGGATGGGTGAACAAGGTTCTGAGTGAGTTAAGACACAGCAAATGTTTGTATGAGGATAAGATCAGGAAGTGTGAAAGATGTGAGCTTGGCCAGGAGAGCATTGGAATAGTCCAGGCTCGAGGTAACAGAGACACGGATTAGTGTTTCAGCAGCAGATGAGCTGAGGCAGGGTCGGAGTCGAGAGATGGTATGGAGGTGGAAATGGACAGTCTTGGTGATGGTGTGGATATGTGGTCGGAAACTCATCTCGGGGTCAAACACAACAACAAAGGCTAAAAACTGTCTTGATCAGTTTCAGACAGGTACCAGAGATGGTGTCGGTGGTCCAAGAATGACATTTGTGTCGAGGATCACAGACAATGGCTTCAGTCTTCCCAATATTTAGTAGGAGAAAATATCTGCTCATCCAGTATTGGATGTTAGACAAGCAGTGTGGCAGAGCAGAGACAATGGAAGCGTTCACAGAGGTGTTATTGAGATGGAGTGTTGTCAGCATTAGGTTCCTGAGCTCAGTATAACTCCCTTCCTTTGTTATTAAACATTTGACATATGCCACACATAAATGCTTTGTACTCAATGAAAGCTTTCCTTTTCAATATATTTTGATTCTGCAAAGTTCAGCATCAACCGATCCCCCATTCTGCATGAACCCTCAATTTAAAAGATGTTATCTACCCTGAGGTTCTCCTTGGACAAGGACGAACTGTTTTCCTTGCCCCAATTCTCAGTGCTGACAGCTCCATGAAGCTTAGGGACCTCTACTCAATGGTAGATCTTTAAAGAAACTCCCTCATTAAACCTGAGATCACTTCATCCTGTAACTGGCCAGAGCTGTCAGGTTAGTCTGGGTTCAGCTGACCAGTGGTCACTGGATACAAATGGGATCGTACTTCTCTATTTAACAAAGCAATAGCTTAAAGCTCCCACACCCCTGCAGTATAAAGACACACCAATTACAGTATAACATTAGCATACTTCTAGTCGGAGATTAACCCTTTGCTGACAATTTCCTTGAGTTAAACAAGGTGAAGATAAGATGGCACAGTGATTGAGTGAGGATGCAAAACACACAGAGACTGGATCACACGTGTTGGATGCTTGTTGACATGTCCAAACTCCTTCACACTTCCACAGGCGTACTAGCCGAGCACTGAACGTCTTCTGGATCCAATTCGAGCTTCGTGTGTGGACACTGATCCTGGAACATCTGCTTCATCTGCATCGCAGAGAGGAGAAACGATGAGTATTACTGCAAGGGGAGGAGTGAATAGAAAGAGACAGAGAGGATACAGACAGAGATCGGGAGAAAGGGTGGGGACAAGACAGTGAGAGACAGGGTGAGGCAAAGATACTCAGATAGAGGGAGAGATGGAGAGGGAGGGTGGGAGAGCTACAGGGATTGAGACAGAGGTAGAGAAACAGATGGCGTGAGAGCGAGAGGTCGTCAGAGATGCAGTGAGGGAGAGACAGACACAGACAGAAAGAAAGACAAAGAAAGAGAAATACAGAGTGGGTGAGCGAGGCAGAGAAAGAGACAGAGATAGAAAGGACATAAAGAGAGAATGGGGAGAGTGAGAGGGAAGATCAGAGAGAGGTTACCGTACAACGAGGAGGCCATTCATCCCCTCGAATCTGTTACACAGGAACAGGAGGAGGCCATTGAGCCCCTCTTTCGAGTTCTTACACAGGAACAGGAGAAGGCCATTCAGCCCCCTCACCCGCTCTCGAGCCTTTCACACAGGCTCAGGAGGAAGCCCATTCAACCCCTCACAAGCCTGATCTGGGGGACCAGAAGATAAGCAGAGGGGAATTAGAGCTGTTTAAATAATGACCTGGAGTTCCCATTCAGTGAATACAGACAGTGAGAGGGAGGATCTGTTGTCTCCCGTGTTTCTCCTCAGTACAGTGCAGTCTCTTACCCTCTCCACAACGATTCTCTTTGCAGTTTCATCATCCAGATCAGTCATTGAAGTGATCTTCACATTAATCCTCTTGTATTTGGTATCTAAACACAACAGTCACAACATCAACAGGTTGAACACACCCAGAGTTTCGCACAGGGCACGGGACGTATTTCGAATGAACTCTCCTCTCTAATTTAAACTCTCTTTCCTCCAGTTTGTCATCCACTCGTTTGTTCATCTGTCTCTGTTATTCTCTCTATCTCAACTCGTCTTGTCTCTAATCTGCCCTCCCTGTGTTATCATCCTCTATCCTGCACTCTCTTCTCCGTTGCCTCTTGTTCCATCTCCCGAGATCATTTGCATTCCGTGTTTACTCCGGTCTCACTGCCCTTTTCTCTGTCTCTGTCGATCACTCTCACTCTCTCTCTCTCTCTGATGCTCTCTGTCCCTCTGACAAAGACAAAGACAGAGAGACAGACAAAGAGCATCTGTGAGAGAGACAGAGAGAGAAAGTGAGAGTCAGAGAGACAGACAGGGAGACAGAACATCAGAGAGAGTGGGAGACAGAGTGAGGCGAAAGAGGGAGCTGGAGAAACTGAGACCCGCATCGGAGAGAGGCGGTTACAGAAATGAAATATATTTATATATGCGTGTGAAAGGCAGATAAAGGAGAGACAGAGATAAAACTGAGAGTAAGAGAGAGAGGGATGTGAGATAGAAGCTCAAAGATATTTCTGAAGGAATTTCTGAACGTTTACGTTTCTGTGTTTCCCAATGATTCCACTCAGACTGAACACAAGCGACTGCAACTCTTGTCTGACAGCACAGACAAGGCAGAGAGAGAGAGTGAGAACGATGGGTTTCCCTACACAGAACGATCACACAGCTGTTTGGAGGCCCTCGGTCCTGATATATTTGTGCCAGACTGAGACAGGAGGAGGGATTTAATATTCCTGAAATGTGGAGAATCTGAAATGTTCCCACCATCATCAGAAACAGGCTGGGAGTCGGGAGGTTCCTCGGGAGTAGACGGAATCCCCGAGTCTGAGAGGATCAAATAAAGACAAGAGGAATTTCACTGGGATTCAGAACGCTGGATGAGTGGACAGAAGTGTTTTAACACAGAACCTCCTCTCGTATGTAATCTAACTCCCTCGACACACTGAATCAATGTATACCAGCCTTTACCGAGGGGAGACACCAGACATCATCGGCTGCAGAATCAGTTACGACTCCGACAAGGAAAAAAAACTAACAGAGAAAATTCAGGAGATTATCAAAGTGATCAGCGAAACGACAGGGGGAAAGTGGAGTCAGAGAACAACAGAGAGCAGGAATGAGAGAAAAGGAGGGAAGGCGACAGGAGTGAGACAGAAAAGAGTAAGGGAGATCTGGAATGAGTGAGAACAAGAGAGAGAAAAGAAAACAGCACTGCAATGTTCCCCTTAATCAATACTGATACCCCTCCTCCTTTCCTTCCTCCCCTCTCTTTCCTGAACACCTTGTAGTCAGGAATATTCACTACCCAGTCCTGCCCCACTTAGAGCCAGGACCCTGTTATTGCCACAACATCATATTTCCACGTGGCTATCTGCGCCTGAAGCTCAACAACCTTATTTACCACTCTCCGTGCATCCATATACACACACATTAAACTGAATTTACAGCTTATCTCCTTTCCTCTTCCACTGCCCCCGTCTAATACGATACTCTTATCGACTCCAGTGTTATCTGTCCCTCCTAATTCTCTGTGCATCTGTGCTTTGCTCTCTAATATTGCTCAGACCACTGTTTTTCCTGATGTATATATTAATGACATAGACTGGGGCGTACAGGGCACACTTTCAAATTCTGCAGATGACACAAAACCTGGTTGTATTGTGAACTGTGAGGAGGACAGTGATAGACGTCAGGAGGTCATAGACAGGCTGGTGGGATGGGCAGACACTGGCAAATGAAATTTATCACAGAGAATTGTGAAGTGATTCATTTTGGTCGGACGAACGAGAGGCAATATAAAATAAAGGCTACAATTCTAAAGGAGGTGCAGGGGCAGAGGGACCTGGGGGGACATGTGCACAAATCATTGAAGGTGGCAAGACAGGTCGAGAGAGCGGTCAATACTTAGGAAGGATGTTAAGGTATTCGAGAGGGTGCAGAGAAGATTTACCAGAATGGTTCCCGGGATGAGGGACGTCAGTGACATGAATAGATCGGAGAAGCTGGGGCTGTTCTCCGTGGAGAAGAGACGATTAAGACGAGATTTGAGCAAGATGTTCATAATCAAGAGGGAACTGGACAGAGTAGTCAGGGAAAAACTGTTCCTCTTGGTGGGAGGATCCAGAACTAGAGAGCAACGCATTTAGGTGAGTGGTAAAAGTCACAACAGAGGCAGGGAAACCTTTTCACACAGCGAGTGGTTAGGATCTGAAATGCACTGCATGAGAGTGTGCTGGAGGCAGGTTTAATTGAGGCTTTCAAAAGGGAATTGGATAATTGTCATGGCAGAAAAAATCTGCAGGGCGACAGGAAAATGGCAGGAGTGGGAGTAGGTGAGTTGCACTGCCAGAGAGCTGGCTCAGTGAAGATGGGCTGAACAGAAACTTTCTGTGCCGTAACCAGTCTTTGATTCCATGATTCTGCGATGATAACCCCACAAAGCAGATACCTTAGCTTCCAGAGCCCGCTCGGGTAGTGGATGAAACCTCAGTAGATTCTCTAGTCAATTGTTCCTCGGATTCCTGAGTTTGAGCATCATGCTGCCCTCAGTCTCTATCACACTCCCCTCAGTCACTGCATTACACTCACCTCAGTCACTTTATCACATTCCCCTCAGTCACTGTATCACACTCCCCTCAGTCGCTGTATCACACTCCCCTCAGCCACTGCAACACACGCCCCTCAGGCACTGTATCACACTCCCCTCAGTCACTGCATTATATTCCCTTCAGTCACTGCACTCCACTCCCCTCAGACAGTGTATCACACTCTCCTCAGTCACTGTATCACACTCCCCCAGTCACAGTATCACACTCCCTTCAGTTCACTGTATCCCACTCCCCTCAGACAGAGTCTCACACTCCCCTCATTCAATGTATCACACTCCACTCAGTCACTGCATTATATTCGCTTCAGTCACTGCATCCCACTCTACTCAGACAGAGTATCACACTCCCCTCAGTCAATGTACCACACTCCCCCAGTCACTGTATCACACTCTATCAGTCACTGTATCGCACTCCCCGCTGTCGCAGTATCACACTCCCCCAGTCACTGTATCACACTCTATCAGTCACTGTATCCCACACATTCAGTCACTGTATCCCACTTCCCTCTGTCACTGTATCACACTCTCTCAGTCGCTGTATCACACTCCCCTCAGTCACTGTATCACTCTCCCCCAGTCACTGTATCACACTCTATCAGTCACTGTATCGCACTCCCCGCTGTCGCAGTATCACACACCCCTCAGTCACTGTATCCCACACATTCAGTCACTGTATCCCATTTCCCTCTGTCACTGTATCACACTCTCTCAGTCACTGTATCCCACTTCCCTCTTTCACTGTATCACGCTCACCTCAGTCACTGTATCCCACTCCCCTCAGTCACTCTATCACACTCCCCTCAGCCACTGAATTCCACTCTCCTCAGTGACTGGATCATACTCCCCTCAGTCACTGCATCACACTATGCTCAGTCGCTGATCCCACTCCCCGCAGTGACTGTATCCTACTCCCCTCAGTCACTGCATCCCACACCCCTCAGTCACTGTATCACACTCCCTTCAGTCACTGTATCCCACTCCCCTCAGTCACTGCATTCCCCTCTCCTCAGTGACTGTATCATACTCCCCTCAGACACTGCACCACACTACCCTCAGTCACTGCATCGCACTCCCCTCAGTGACTGTATCATACTACCCTCAGACACTGTATCACACTCCCCTCAGTCACTGTATCACACTCCTCCAGTCACTGGATCACACTCCCTTCAGTCACTGTATCCCAATCCCCTCAGACAGTGTATAACACTACCCTCCGTAACTTTATCGCACTCCACTCAATCACTGTATCACACTCCCTGAGTCACTGTATCACACTCCCCTCAGTCACTGTATAATTCTCCCCTCAGTCACTGCATCACACTACCCTCAGTCGCTGCATCCCACTCCCCTCAGTGACTGTATCCTACTACCCTCAGTCACTGCATCCCACACCCCTCAGTCTCTGAATCACACTCCCTTCGGTCACTGTATCCCAATCCCCTCAGACAGTGTATAACACTACCCTCCGTAACTTTATCGCACTCCACTCAATCACTGTATCACACTCCCTGAGTCACTGTATCACACTCCCCTCAGTCACTGTATAATGCTCCCCTTAGTCACTGTATCACACTCCACTCACCCATTGTATCACACTCCCCTCTGTCACTGTATCACTCTTCCTCTGTCATTGTATCACTCTCCCCTCTGTCACTGTATCACATCCCCCTCAGACACTGTATCACACTACCCTCAGTCGCTGCATCGCACTCCCCTCAGTGACTGTATCATACTACCCTCAGACACTGTATCACACTCCCCTCAGTCACTGTATCACACTCCCCCAGTCACTGTATCACACTCCCTTCAGTTCACTGTATCCTACACCACTCAGACACTGCATCACACTCCCCTCAGTCACTGCATCCCACTCTCCTCAGACAGTGTATCACACTCCCCACAGTCACTGTATCACTCTCCCCCAGTCACCGTATCACACTCTCTCAGCCACTGTATAATGCTCCCCTTAGTCACTGTATCACACTCCCCTCAGTCACTCTATCACACTCCCCTCAGTCGCTGCATTCCACTCTCCTCAGTGACTGTATCATACTCCCCTCAGTCACTGTAACACACTACCCTCAGTGGCTGCATCCCACTCCCCTCAGTGACTGTTTCCTACTCCCCTCAGTCACTGCATCCCACACCCCTCAGTCACTGTATCACACTCCCTTCAGTCACTGTACCCCACTCCCCTCAGTCGCTGCATTCCCCTCTCCTCAGTGACTGTATCACACTCCCCTCAGTCACTGTATCACACTCCCCTCAGTCACTGTATCACACTACCCTCAGTCGCTGCATCCCACTCCCCTCAGTGTCTGTATCCTACTCCCCTCAGTCACTGCATCCCACAGCCCTCAGTCACTGTATCACACTCCCTTCAGTCACTGTATCCCAATCCCCTCAGTTAGTGTATAACACTCCACTCCGTAACTTTATCGCACTCCCCTCAATCACTGTATCACACTCCCGGAGTCACTGTATCACACTCCCCTCAGTCACTGTATAATGCTCCCCTTAGTCACTGCATCACACTCCCCTCACCCACTGTATCCCACTCCCCTCAGTCACTCTATCACACTCCCCTCAGCCACTGAATTCCACTCTCCTCAGTGACTGGATCATACTCCCCTCAGTCACTGCATCACACTATGCTCAGTCGCTGATCCCACTCCCCGCAGTGACTGTATCCTACTCCCCTCAGTCACTGCATCCCACACCCCTCAGTCACTGTATCACACTCCCTTCAGTCACTGTATCCCACTCCCCTCAGTCACTGCATTCCCCTCTCCTCAGTGACTGTATCATACTCCCCTCAGACACTGCATCACACTACCCTCAGTCACTGCATCGCACTCCCCTCAGTGACTGTATCATACTACCCTCAGACACTGTATCACACTCCCCTCAGTCACTGTATCACACTCCTCCAGTCACTGGATCACACTCCCTTCAGTCACTGTATCCCAATCCCCTCAGACAGTGTATAACACTACCCTCCGTAACTTTATCGCACTCCACTCAATCACTGTATCACACTCCCTGAGTCACTGTATCACACTCCCCTCAGTCACTGTATAATTCTCCCCTCAGTCACTGCATCACACTACCCTCAGTCGCTGCATCCCACTCCCCTCAGTGACTGTATCCTACTACCCTCAGTCACTGCATCCCACACCCCTCAGTCTCTGAATCACACTCCCTTCGGTCACTGTATCCCAATCCCCTCAGACAGTGTATAACACTACCCTCCGTAACTTTATCGCACTCCACTCAATCACTGTATCACACTCCCTGAGTCACTGTATCACACTCCCCTCAGTCACTGTATAATGCTCCCCTTAGTCACTGTATCACACTCCACTCACCCATTGTATCACACTCCCCTCTGTCACTGTATCACTCTTCCTCTGTCATTGTATCACTCTCCCCTCTGTCACTGTATCACATCCCCCTCAGACACTGTATCACACTACCCTCAGTCGCTGCATCGCACTCCCCTCAGTGACTGTATCATACTACCCTCAGACACTGTATCACACTCCCCTCAGTCACTGTATCACACTCCCCCAGTCACTGTATCACACTCCCTTCAGTTCACTGTATCCTACACCACTCAGACACTGCATCACACTCCCCTCAGTCACTGCATCCCACTCTCCTCAGACAGTGTATCACACTCCCCACAGTCACTGTATCACTCTCCCCCAGTCACCGTATCACACTCTCTCAGCCACTGTATAATGCTCCCCTTAGTCACTGTATCACACTCCCCTCAGTCACTCTATCACACTCCCCTCAGTCGCTGCATTCCACTCTCCTCAGTGACTGTATCATACTCCCCTCAGTCACTGTAACACACTACCCTCAGTGGCTGCATCCCACTCCCCTCAGTGACTGTTTCCTACTCCCCTCAGTCACTGCATCCCACACCCCTCAGTCACTGTATCACACTCCCTTCAGTCACTGTACCCCACTCCCCTCAGTCGCTGCATTCCCCTCTCCTCAGTGACTGTATCACACTCCCCTCAGTCACTGTATCACACTACCCTCAGTCGCTGCATCCCACTCCCCTCAGTGTCTGTATCCTACTCCCCTCAGTCACTGCATCCCACAGCCCTCAGTCACTGTATCACACTCCCTTCCGGCACTGTATCCCAATCCCCTCATTTAGTGTATAACACTCCACTCCGTAACTTTATCGCACTCCCCTCAATCACTGTATCACACTCCCGGAGTCACTGTATCACACTCCCCTCAGTCACTGTATAATGCTCCCCTTAGTCACTGCATCACACTCCCCTCACCCACTGTATCACACTCCCCTCTGTCACTGTATCACTCTTCCTCTGTCATTGTATCACTCTACCCTCTGTCACTGTATCACATCCCCCTCAGACACTGCATCTCACTACCCTCAGTCGCTGCATCGCACTCCCCTCAGTGACTGTATCATCCTACCCTCAGACACAGTATCACACTCCCCTCAGTCACTGTATCACACTCCTCCAGTCACTGGATCACACTCCCTTCAGTCACTGTATCCCAATCCCCTCAGTCAGTGTATAACACTCCCCTCCGTAACTTTATTGTACTCACCTCAATCACTGTATCACACTCCCGGAGTCACTGTATCACACTCCCCTCAGTCACTGTATAATGCTCCCCTCAGTCACTGCATCACACTCCCCTCACCCACTGTATCACACTCCCCTCTGTCACTGTATCACTCTTCCTCTGTCATTGTATCACTCTACCCTCTGTCACTGTATCACATCCCCCTCAGACACTGTATCACACTACCCTCAGTCGCTGCATCGCACTCCCCTCAGTGACTGTATCATACTACCCTCAGACACTGTATCACACTCCCCTCAGTCACTGTGTCACACTCCTCCAGTCACTGTATCACACTCCCTTCAGTCACTGTATCCCAATCCCCTCAGTCAGTGTATAACACTCCCCTCCGTAACTTTATCGCACTCCCCTCAATCACTGTATCACACTCCCGGAGTCACTGTATCACACTCCCCTCAGTCACTGTATAATGCTCCCCTTAGTCACTGCATCACACTCCCCTCACCCACTGTATCACACTCCCCTCTGTCACTGTATCACTCTTCCTCTGTCATTGTATCACTCTACCCTCTGTCACTGTATCACATCCCCCTCAGACACTGTATCACACTACCCTCAGTCGCTGCATCGCACTCCCCTCAGTGACTGTATCATACTACCCTCAGACACTGTATCACACTCCCCTCAGTCACTGTATCACACTCCTCCAGTCACTGGATCACACTCCCTTCAGTTCACTTTATCCTACACCCCTCAGACACTGCATCACACTCCCCTCAGTCACTGCATCCCACTCTCCTCAGACAGTGTATCACACTCCCGGAGTCACTGTATCACTCTACCCCAGTCACCGTATCACACTCTCTCAGTCACTGTATCACACTCCCCGCTGTCACAGTATCACAATCCCCTCAGTCACTGTATCCCACACATTCAGTCACTGTATCCCACTTCCCTCTGTCACTGTGTCACACTCTCTCAGTCACTGTATCACACTCTCTCAGTCACTGTATCACACTTCCTCTGTCATTGTATCACACTACCCTCAGTCACTATGTCCCACTGCCCTCAGTCACTATATCCCACTCCCCTCGGTCAGTGCAACCTTCTCCCCTCAGTCACTGCATCACTCTCCCCTCAGTAACTATGTCCCACTCCCCTCAGTCCCATTGGTGGGAGGATCCAGAACTAGAGGGCACCGGTTTTAGGTGAGTGATGTAAGTCACAACAGAGACAGGAAAATCTTTTCACACAGCGAGTGGTTAGGATCTGAAATGCACTGCCTGAGAGTGTGCTGGAGGCAGGTTCAATTGAGGCCTTCAAAAGGGAATTGGAAAATTGTCATCGGAGAATCAATCTGCTGGGAGATGGGGAATTGGCAGGACTGGGAGTAGGTGCGTTGCACAGGCATACAGCTGTCACGGTGACGATGGGCTCAATGGCCTCTTTCTGTGTTGTAACCAGTCTCTGATTCCATGATTCTGCGATGATAACACCACAAGGCAGGTACCTGAGCTTCCAGAGCCCGCTGGGGTGGAGGATGAAACCTCAGTAGATTCTCTAGTCGATTGTTCCTCGGATTCCTGCGTTTGGGAAGTCACGGGTTCTGTATTAAAGGGAGGGAGACATTGCAAAGTGAGACATGGAGAAAAACACATCAGGTCAACAGGATGGTGCTCGTGTCAGGAGAATGACAGATAACAATCTTTATAAAACCATTATCTTCCATCCTGTTCACGACATTACTGCGTCACACACCCCTCAGTCACTGTATCACACTCCCAGCAGTCACTGCATCACACTCACCTCAGTCACTGCATCACAATATCTCAGTCACTGTATCAACTCCTCTCAGTCACTGTATCCCACTGCCCTCAGTCACTGTATCACACTCACCTCAGTCACTGTATCCCACTCACCTCAGTCACTGCATCCCACACTCCGCAGTTACCACATCCCACTCTGCACAGTGAATACATACCACTGCCCTCAATCACTATAACCCACTGCCCTCAGTCACTACGACCCACTCTGCTCAGTGACTATCTCCCACTGCCCTCAATCACTGCATCCATATCCCATCAGTCACTATATCCCACTCACCTCAGTGACTATGTCCCACTGCCCTCAGTCACTATGTCCCACTGCCCACAATGACTATATCCCACTCCCCTGAATGACTATATCCCACTCCCCTCAGTCACTATGTTCCGCACCCCTCGATGACTATATCCCACTGCCCTCAATCACTATGTCCTACTGTCCTCAGTAACTATATCCCACTCCCCTCAGTCACTATATCCCTCTCCCCTCACTCACTATATCCCACTCCCCTCATTCACTATGTCTCACTCCCCTCTGTCACGACATCCCACTGCCCTCAATCACTATGTCCAGCTGCCCTCAGTAACTACATCCCACTCCCCTCAGTCACTACATCCCTCTCCCCTCACTCACTATAACCCACTACCCTAAGTCACTCTGTCCCACTCCCCTCAGTCACTACATCCCTCTCCCCTCACTCACTATATCCCACTGCCCTCAGTCACTATGCCCCACTGCCCTCAGTCACTATATCCCACTCACCTCGGTCAGTGCAACCTTCTCCCCTCAGTCACTACATCCATCTCCCCCACTAACTATGCCCCACTCCCCTAAGTCCCATTGGTGGGAGGATCCAGAACTGGAGGGCACCGGATATAGGTGAGTGGTAAAAGTCACAACAGAGACAGGAAAACCTTTTCACACAGCGAGTGGTTAGGATCTGAAATGCACTTCCTGAGAGTGTGCTGGAGGCAGGTTCAATTGAGGCTTTCAAAAGGGAATTGGAAAATTGTCATTGGAGAAATAATCTGCAGTGCGACGGGGAAATTGCAGGAGTGGGAGTAGATGAGTTGCACAGGCATAGAGCTGTCAAGGTGACGATGGGCTCAATGGCCTCTTCCTGTGCTGTAACCAGTCACTGATACCATGATTCTGCGATGATGACCCCACATGACAGGTACCTGAGCTTCCAGAGCCCGCTGGGGTGGAGGATGAAACCTCAGTAGATTCTCTAGTCGATTGTTCCTCGGATTCCTGAGTTTGGGAAGTCACGGGTTCTGTAACAAAGGGAGGGAGACATTGCAAAGTGAGACATGGAGAAAAACACATCAGGTCAACAGGATGGTGCTCGTGTCAGGAGAATGACAGATAACAATCTTTATAAAACCATTATCTTCCATCCTGTTCACTACATTACTGCGTCACACTCCCCTCAGTCACTGTATCACACTCCCAGCAGTCACTGCATCACACTCCCAGCGGTCACTGCATCACACTCACCTCAGTCACTATCTCATACTCCCCTCACTCACTGTATCCCACTCCCAGCAGTCACTGCATCACACTCCCAGCGGTCACTGCATCACACTCACCTCAGTCACTATATCATACTCCCCTCACTCACTGTATCCCACTCACCTCAGTCACTGTATCACACTCACCTCAGTCACTGCATCACACTCCCCTCAGTCACTGCATCACACTCTCTCAGTCACTGTATCACACTTCCCTCAGTCACTATATCACATTCCTCTCAGTCAATGTATTCCACTCCCCACAGTCACTCGATCACACTACCCTCATTCGCTGCATCCCACTCCCCTCAGTGACTGTATCATACTCCCCTCAGTCACGGTGTCACAGTACACTCAGTCGCTGCATCCCACTCCCCTCAGTGACCGTATCCTACTCCCCTCAGACACTGTATCACAGTCCTTGAGTCACTCCATCACACTCCCCTCAGTCACTGTGTCACACTCGTTCAGTCACAGTATCACACTTCCCTCTGTCACTGCATCACACTCCCCTTAGTCACTGTATCACACTCCCCTCACTCACTGTGTCAGACTCCACTCTGTCACTGTATCACACTTCCTCTGTCATTGTATCACACTCCCCTCAGTCACTGTATCACATTCCCCTCTGTCACTGCATCACACTCCCCTCACTCACTGTATCACATTCCCCTCTGTCACTGTATCACACTCCCTCTGTCACTGCATCACACTAACCTCAGTCACTGTAACAAGTTCCCCTCAGACACTGTATCATACTACCCTCAGTCGCTGCATCACACTCCCCTCAGTGACTGTTTCATACTCCCCTCAGACTCTGTATCACACTCCCCTCAGTCATGTATCACATTCCCCTCAGTCACTGTATCGCACTCCCCTCAGACACTGTATCACACTCCCCTCAGACACTGTATCACACTCCCCTCAGTCACTGTGTCACACTCGCTCAGTCACAGTATCACACTTCCCTCTGTACTGCATCACACTCCCCTCAGTCACTGTATCACACTCCCCTCACTCACTGTGTCAGACTCCACTCTGTCACTGTATCACACTTCCTCTGTCATTGTATCACACTCCCCTCAGTCACTGTATCACATTCCCCTCAGTCACTGTATCACACTCCCCTCACTCACTGTATCACACCCCCTCTGTCACTGCATCACACTACCCTCAGTCACTGTATCAAGTTCCCCTCAGACACTGTATCTCACTACCCTCAGTCGCTGCATCACACTCCCCTCAGTGACTGTTTCATACTCCCCTCAGACACTGTATCACACTACCCTCAGTGACTGCATCACACTCCCCTCAGTTGCTGTATTCCACTCCCCTCAGACACTGCATCATACTACCCTCAGTCTCTGTATCCCACTCCCCTCAGTCACTGTATCCCACTCACCTCAGTCACTACATCCCACTCTCCGCAGTTACCACATCCCACTCCGCAAAGTCAATACATCCCACTGCCCTAAGTCACTATATCCCACGGCCCTCAGTCACTACGTCCCACTCCGCTCAGTTACTACATCCCAGTGCCCTCAATCACTATATCCCACTGCCTTCAGTCACTATGTCCCACTGCCCTCAATGACTATATCCCACTCCCCTCAGTCACTATGTCCCACTCCCCTCAGTCACTACATCCTTCTCCCCTCACTCACTATATCCCACTACCCTAAGTCACTCTGTCCCACTCCCCTCAGTCACTACATCCCTCTCCCCTCACTCACTATATCCCACTGCCCTCAGTCACAATGTCCCACTGCCCTCAGTCACTATATCCCACTCACCTCGGTCAGTGCAACCTTCTCCCCTCAGTCACTACATCCCTCTCCCCCAGTAACTATGCCCCACACCCCTAAGTCCCATTGGTGGGAGGATCCAGAACCAGAGGGCACCGGTTTTAGGTGAGTGGTAAAAAATACAACAGAGACAGTAAAACCTTTTCACACAGCGTGTGGTTAGGATCTGAAATGCACTGCCTGAGAGTGTGCTGGAGGTAGGTTCAATTGAGGCTTTCAAAAGGGAATTGGAAAATTGTCATTGGCGAAACAATCTGCAGTGCGACGGGGAAATTGCAGGAGTAGGAGTAGGTTAGTTGCACAGGCGTCGAGCTGTCAAGGTGACGATGGGCTCAACGGGCTCTTTCTGTGCTGTAACCAGTCTCTGATTCCATGATTCTGCGATGATAACCGCACAAGGCAGGTACCTGAGCTTCCAGAGCCCGCTGGGGTGGAGGATGAAACCTCAGTAGATTCTCTAGTCGATTGTTCCTCGGATTCCTAAGTTTGGGAAGTCACGGGTTCTGTCATAATGGGAGGGAGACATTGCCAAGTGAGACATGGAGAAACACACATCAGGTCAACAGGATGGTGCTCGTGTCAGGAGAATGACAGATAACAATCTTTATAAAACCATAATCTTCCATCCTGTTCAATACATTACTGTGTCACACTCCCCTCAGTCACGGCGTCACGCTCCCCTCAGTCACTGCATCACACTCACCTCAGTCACTATATCACACTCCCCTCAGTCACTGTATCACATTCCCCTCAGTCACTCAATCACAATCACCTCAGTCCCTATATCACACTCCCCTCACTCACTGTATCACACTCACCTCAGTCACTGTATCACACACACGCCAGTCGCTGTATCTCACTCCCCTCAGTCGCTGTATCAGACTCTCCTCAGTCGCTGTATTACACTCCCCTCAGTCACTGCATCACACGCCCCTCAGTCACTGCATCACACTCTCTCAGTCACTGTATCACACTCCTCTCAGTCACTGTATCCCACTCCCCACAGTCACACTATCAAACAGCCCTCAGTCGCAGCATCCCACTCCCCTCAGTGACTGTATCATACTCCCCTCAGTCACTTTATCACAGTACCCTCAATCACTATGTCCCACTGCCCACAGTCACTATATCCAACTCCCCTCAGTCACGATGTCCCATTCCCCTCAGTCACTGCATCCCTCTCCCCTCACTCACTATATCCCACTGCCCACAGTCACTATATCCCTCTCCCCTCAGTCATTACATCCCTCACCCCTCAGACAGTACATCCCACTCCCCTCGGTCATTATATCCCACTGCCCTCTGTCATTTCCCCACACTCCATCAGTAAGAGACTGGATGGGTCACTGAGACTGAGCACGTCAGGTATCACACTATGTGTGTCTATAATATGATTCCAGTTTATTTGGGTCAGATCTGTTCTCACTCTACTGAGATTGGTTCTCCCTCAATGAATTATCTTTCCTCCGGATTTCTCATTGTCCTTTTCCATTGCCAACCTAAACCACATGATATGATGGTCACTGTCCCCTAAATGTTCCCCGACTGACCCATAATTCACTTATCCAACCACATTTCCCAGAACCAGATCCAGCAATGCCTCCTTCCTCGTTGGACTGGAAACAAACTGACGGAGGGAATCCTTCTGGACACACTCTAGAAATTCTTGTCCCTCTCTGCCCTTTACACTATTACTATCCCAGTCTATATTCAGATAACTAAAGCCCAACGATATATCTACACTTTAACTCTTGCACTTCTTGGTTGCTCCATGCAAATCTGTTCCTCTATATCTTTCCCACTACTTGTTGGCCTATAGAATACACCCAGAAAGGTAATGGTATTTCTTTCCTTGTTTCATTCTAATCTGATGGATTCTATCCTTGGTTCCTCTCCGACATCATCTCTTTCCAGCACTGTAATGTTCCTCTTTATCAATACTGATACCCCTCCTCCTTTCCTTCCATCCCTCCCTTTCCTGAGCACATTGTAGTCAGGAATATTCACTACCAGGTCCTGCCCCTCTTAGAGCCAGGACTCTGTTATTGACACAACATCATATTTCCACATGGCTATCTGCGCCTGCAGCTCAACAACCTTTTTTACCACTCTCATTGCATTCTCATATACACACACATTGAACTGAATTTACAGCTCATCACCTTCCCTCTTACACTGTCCCTGTCTAATACGTTACTCTTTTCTACTCCAGTGTTATCTGTCCCTCCTAATTCTCTGTGCATCTGTGTTTTGATCTGTAATATTGCTCGGACCCCTGTTTTCCCTGGTGTATATTAATGACATAGACTGGGGCGTACATGCCACAATTTCAAAATTTGCAGATGACACAAAACCTGGAAGTATTGTAAACTGTGAGGAGGATAGTGATAGACGTCAGGAGGTTATAGACAGGCTGGTGGGATTGGCAGACAGTGGCAGATGAATCTTAACGCAGAGAATTGTGAAGGGATTCATTTTGGTCGGACGAACGAGGAGAGGCAATATAAAATAAAGGATACAATTGCAAAGGGGGTGCAGGGGCAGAGGGACCTGGGAGTACGTGTGCACAAATCATTGAAGGTGGCAAGACAGGTCCAGAGAGCGGTTAATACGTTCGGAAGGATGTGAAGGTATTCGAGAGGGTGCGGAAATGATTTACGAGAATGGTTCCTGGGATGAGGGACGTCAGTTACATGGATACATTGGAGAAGCTGGGGCTCTTGTCCCTGGAGAAGAGAAGATTAAGAAGAGATTTAATCGAGATGTTCAAAATCACGAGGGATGTGGACAGAGTAGACAGGGAGAAATTGTTCCCATTGGTGGGAGGATCCAGAACCAGAGGGCACCGGCTTTAAGTGAGTGGTAAAAGTAGCAACAGAGACAGGAAAACCTTTTCACACAGCGAGTGGTTAGGGTCTGGAATGCACTGCCTGAGACTGTGCTGGAGGCAGGTTCAATTGAGGCTTTCAAAAGGGAATTGGATAATTATCACAGGAGAAACAATCTGCAGGGAGATGGGGAAATTGCAGGAGTGGGAGCAGTTGAGTTGCTCAGGCAGAGAGCTGGCACGGTGACGATTGTCTGAACGGCCTCTTTCTGTGCTGTAACCGGTTTATGATTCCATGATTCTGCGATGATAACCCCACAAGGCAGATACCTGAGCTTCCAGAGCCCGCTGGGATAGAGGAGGGCCCCTCAGTGGATTCTGCAGTCGATTGTTCCTCGGATTCCTGAGTTTGGTAAGTCACGGGTTCTGTAATAAAGGGAGGGAGACATTGCAGAGTGAGACATGGAGGATAACACAATAGGTCAACAGGATGGTACTAGTGTCAGGAGAATGTCAGATATCAATCTTTATAAAACCATAGTCTTCCATCTGTTCACTACATTATTGTGTCAAACTCCCCTCAGTCACGGCGTCACACTCCCCTCTGTCTCTATCACACTCCCCTCAGTCACTGCATCACACTCATCTCAGTCAGTGTATCACACTCATCTCAGTCGCCCGATCCCACTCCCCTCAGTCACTGTATCGCTCTCCCCTCAGTCAATGTATCACACTCCCCTCAGTCACTGTTTCACACTCCCCTCAGTCACTGATTCACTCTCCCCTCAGTCGCTGTATCACACTCTCCTCAGTCGCTGTATCACACTCCCCTCAGTAACTGTGTCCCATCCCCTCAGTCACTGTATCACACTCCCTTCAGTCACTTCATCCCACTCCCCTCTGTCACTGTTTTCCAACTGCCCTCTACCATTGTGAGACCAGCTAAGAGGAAAAAGGAAGCATACATAAGGTCTAGGCGGCTGAAGAATGACGAAGCTTGGAAAGAATATCGGGATTGTAGGCACAATCTGAAACGAGGAATTAAGAGGGCTAAAAGGGGTCATGAAATATTATTGGCAAACAGGGTTAAGGAAAATCCCAAAGCCTTTTATTCATATATAAGGAGCAAGAGGGTAACTAGAGAAAGGATTGGCCCACTCAAGGACAAAGGAGGAAAGTTATGTGTGGAGTCAGAGAAAATGGGTGAGATTCCAAATGAATACTTTGCATTGGTATTCACCGAGGAGAGGGACATGACGGATGTTGAGGTTAGGGACAGATGTTTGATTACTCTAGGTCAAGTCGGCATAAGGAGGGAGGAAGTGTTGGGTATTCTAAAAGGCATTAACGTGGACAAGTCCCCAGGTCCGGATGGGATCTATCCCAGGTTACTGTGGGAAGCGAGAGAGGAAATAGTTGGGGCCTTAACAGATATCTTTGCTACATCCTTAAACACGGGTGAGGTCCCGGAGGACTGGAGAATTGCTAATGTTGCCCCCTTGTTTAAGAAGGGTAGCAGGGATAATCCAGGTAATTATAGACCGGTGAGCCTGACGTCAGTGGTAGGGAAGCTGCTGGAGAAGATACTGAGGGATAGGATCTATCCCCATCTGGAAGAAAATGGGCTTATCAGTGATAGGCAACATGGTTTTGTGCAGGGAAGGTCATGTCTTACCAACTTAATAGAATTCTTTGAGGAAGTGACAAAGTTGATTGATGAGGGAAGGGCTGTAGATGTCGGAAACATGGACTTCAGTAAGGCGTTTGATAAGGTTCCCCATGGTAGGCTGATGGAGAAAGTGAAGGCGCATGGGGTCCAAGGTGTACTAGCTAGATGGATAAAGAACTGGCTGGGCAACAGGAGACAGAGAGTAGCAGTGGAAGGGAGTTTCTCAAAATGGAGACGTGTGACCAGTGGTGTTCCACAGGGATCCGTGCTGGGACCACTGTTGTTTGTGATATACATAAATGATTTGGAGGAAAGTATAGGTGGTCTGATTAGCAAGTTTGCAGACGACACTAAGATTGGTGGAGTAGCAGATAGTGAAGGGGACTGTCAGAGAATGCAGCAGAATATAGATAGATTGGAGAGTTGGGCAGAGAAATGGCAGATGGAGTTCAATCAGGGCAAATGCGAGGTGATGCATTTTGGAAGATCCAATTCAAGAGTGAACTATACAGTAAATGGAAAAGTCCTGGGGAAAATTGATGTACAGAGAGATTTGGGTGTTCAGGTCCATTGTTCCCTGAAGGTGGCAACGCAGGTCAATAGAGTGGTCAAGAAGGCATACGGCATGCTTTCGTTCATCGGACGGGTCATTGAGTACAAGAGTTGGCAGGTCATGTTACAGTTGTATAGGACTTTGGTTCGGCCACATTTGGAATACTGCGTGCAGTTCTGGTCGCCACATTACCAAAAGGATGTGGATGATTTGGAGAGGGTGCAGAGGATGTTCACCAGGATGTTGCCTGGTTTGGAGGGCGCTAGCTATGAAGAGAGGTTGAGTAGATTAGGATTATTTTCATTAGAAAGAAGGAGCTTGAGGGGGGACATGATTGAGGTGCACAAAATCATGAGAGGTATAGACAGGGTGGATCGCTAGAAGCTTTTTCCCAGAGTGGGGGATTCAATTACAAGGGGACACGAGTTCAAAGAGAAAGGGGAAAAGGTTAGGGGAGCTATGCGTGGAAAGTTATTTACGCAGAGGGTGGTGGGTGCATGGAATGCATTGCCAGTGGAGGTGGTAGACGCGGGCACGATAGCGTCTTTTAAGATGTATCTAGACAGATACATGAATGGGCAGGAAATAAAGAGATGCAGACCCTTAGAAAATAGGCGACAGGTTTAGATAGAGGATCTGGATCGGCGTAGGCTTGGAGGGCCGAAGAGCCTGTTCCTGTGCTGTAATTTTCTTTGTTCTTTGTTCTTTGTTCACATCCCACTCCCCTCAGTCACTACATCCCACTCCACTCAGTCACTACATCCCACTCCCCTCAGTCACCCCAGCCCACTCCCCTCAGTCACCCCATCCCACTCCCCTCAGTCACCGCATCCACTCCCCTCAGTCACTACATTCCACTCCCCTCAGTCACTCATCCCAATTCCCTCAATCACTCCATCCCACTTCCCTCAGTAAGAGACTGGATGATCTCCAGGACTGATCTTCTATGATGTAACATTGGGTGTGGAACCTGTTTCGAATGGACCCACAAGGGGGGTACCTGATGTTCCAGACACCGCAGGGGTAGACGATGATCCCCTCGTGGATACTCGAGTTGTTTGTTCCTCGGGTTCCTCAGTTGCGACAGTCTCTGGATCTGTAATAAAGGAAGAGGGCAGAGTGGAGAAAACCCAAAGAGCTCATGTATTAAGTACTCGAGTCCAGACAGTGTCAGATTTTCATCTTTATCAAACACTCGACCATCCAATCCGACTCTTCATGAACATTGTTTCCTGGAGAGGGAGTGTGAGGTGCCCAGCACTGCAGTGGGGACCTGACGTGAGCCATGAACACTGCAGGGATCAGAGTGCCTGAGAGACAGGGACAGCAGAGTCTGGTTCAGTTCCCTAGAGTTTCAGTGAAGTACACTTTGTGTTTCAGATCCTTTATTCACTGTGTCCCTGACAATAAGGAGGGGAGCGAGTAAACTGTCTCATTTCTGTGGGTGACACGGGACATCCCAGTTTCACCCTCTGGATGATATAGAAGCATCAAAGTACCTGTACAATACGCAGCACAACGAAACAACGACTTCAACTCATAAACGAAGTAACTGCTGCAGTTTTTGATCTTTATCTCATGGACCTTGTCGCAGTGTTTTCTACCCCAGTATAAACAAACTGTCCGTGTTACTTCCCCCTGTCCCACGCTGGGATGGGAACCTGAAATGAGAGTTTATAAATATTGAAGACAGTAACCCATGTGAACAGTGCTGGACAGTGAATGTAAATCTGATATTATAAAGGCTGAAATTACCTTGTAACCAGCCTGTAACATTTGTGGAGCAGCGATGATGTGGGACAGCAGTCTCCGGAATCTTCCATCCACCAGAACTGAAATAACAATCATCGAGTCAGTCCCTGAACTGATGGTAAATATTAACTGTTAGAGAGACTGGTACCAGCAAATAGGACCAGAAACTGGGGGAAGTCCCTTACTCTGCCCATATTGACTAGATTACCCTGAAATTGTTCCTTTACATTACCTTTTAAATCGGTACCATCCGAAGTGAAGATTATCATCACACTTCTCCTGACCGGAGCACCCAGTGACATCACAATCGCTGCTCCTCCAGGGCTGGTCCAGGACTGTGTGATTTACACACGGGTCAGTGAGTGCAGAGTCTGTGACTGAGTGACAGAAAGATGTTTAATGTTAATATGTGACCTGACATCAGAACTGGGAAAAGTTCAAGTGACAAGTGAAAGCGAGGAGGATGTGAAGATAAATGTAAGGGATCACACTCCCCTCAGTCACTGCATCCCACTCCCCACAGTCACTGTATTCCACTCCCCTCAGTCACTGTATTCCACTCCCCTCAGTTACTGTATCACACTCTCCTCAGTCATTGTATCACACTCCCCTCAGTCACTGTATCCTACTCCCCACAGTCACTGTATTCCACTCCCCTCAGTCAATGTATTCCACTCCCCTCAGTCACTGTATCCCACTCCCCACAGTCACTGGATCACACTCCCCTCAGTTACTGTATCACACTCCCCTCAGTCACTGTATCACACTCCCCACAGTCACTGTATTCCACTCCCCTCAGTCACTGTATCCCACTCCCCTCAGTCACTGTATCACACTCCCCTCAGTCACTGTATCACACTCCCCTCAGTCACTGTATCCCATTCCCCACTGTCACTGTATCACACTCCCCTCAGTCACTGCATCACACTCCCCACAGTCACTGTATTCCACTCCCCTCAGTCACTATATCACACTCCCCTCAGTCACTGCATCCAGCTCCCCTCAGTCACTGCATCCCACTCCCCTCAGTCTGTGTATCCCACTCCACTCAGTCACGGCATCCTACTCCCCTCAATAACTGCATCCCACTTCTCTATGTTACCACACAAGGTCCACCGAATCATACCGTACCATTCCCTTCAAGCACTGCACCTCACTCCCCGCATCTCTACATCCTACTCCCATCAGTTACCACATCTCACTCATCAGTCACTACAGCCCACTTCCCTCAATTACAGCATCCCACTCCCCTCAGTCACTGCATCCCACTCCCCTCAGTCACTGCATCCCCCTCCCCTCAGTCACGACATCCCACTCCCCACATTCACTACATCCCACTCCCCTCAATCACTGCCGCCCACTCCTGACCGAGCTGGCTGAGTCCTAAAGGACATAGCTGCTAGTCTGCGACTGTGGCAGATGATGACAGAATCAACAAGAGGTGAAAATATACTTGACTTCATCCTCACCAATCTGCCTGCCACATATCCATGACAGTATTGGTAGGAGTGACCACCGCACAGTCCTTGTGGAGACGAAGTCCCGCCTTTACATTGAGGATACCATCCATCGTGTTGTCTGGCACTATCACCATGCTAAATGGGATAGATTCAAACAAATCTAGCAATGCAACAATGGGCATCCATGAGGTGCTGTGGGAACAACAGCAGCAGCAGAATTGTACTCAACCACAATCTGTAACCTCATGGTCCGGTATATTCCCCACTCTATCATGACCATCAAGCCAGGAGACCAAACATGGTTCAATGAAAAGTGCAGGAGGGCATGTAAAGTGCAGCACAAGGCATACCTCAAAATGAGGTGTCAGCCTGGTGAAACTACAACCCAGGACAATCTGCGTGCCAAACAGCAGAAGCAGCATGTGATAGACAGAGCTAAGCGATCCCATAACCAACGGATCAGATCTAAGCTCTGCAGTCCTGCCACATCCAGTCATAAAGGGCAGTAGATAATTAAACAACTAACTGGAGGAGGAGGCCCCAGAAATATCCCCATCCTCAAAGATCAGGGAGCCCAGCACATTAGTGCGAAAGATAAGACTCAAGCATTTGCAACCATCTTCAGCCAGAAGTGCCGAGTAGATGATCCACCTCGGCCTGCTCCTGAAGTCCCCAACATCACAGATGACAATTCGATTCACTCCAGGTGATATCAAGAAATGACTGAAGGCATTGAATACTGCAAATGCTATGGGCCCTGACAATATCCCTGAAGTAGTACTGAAGACCTGTGCTCCAGAACTTGTTGCATCCTGAGCCAAGCTATTCTGGTACAGCTACAACACTGGCATCTACCCTGCAATGTGTAAATCTGCTCAGGCATGTCCTGTGCATAAAAAGCATGACAAGTCAAAGCAGGGCAAGTTCAACCCACCCAATTACCGTCCCATCAGTCTACTCTCTATCATCAGTCAAATGATGGAAGGTGTCATCGACAGTGCTATCAAATGATACTTGCTCAGCAATTACCTGTTCAGTGATGGTCAGTTTGTGCTCCGCCAGGGTCACTCAGCTCCAGACCTCATCATAGCTGTGGTTCAAACACGGACAAAAGAGTGGAACTCAAGAGGTGAGACGAGAGTGACTGCCCTTCACATAGAGTCTGTCAGGATCCTGCTGCTGTGTCTGACACTCACTAGAAAACCTGAATCCTCAAGTGCATTCTTGACAGAATAATACCCAGACATGCCAGCCCTCTCTCCAGACAGCGAGCATCTGGTTCAGTTCCCTAGAGTTTTAGTGAAGAGTTCACCCTGTTTTACAGATCCGATATTCACTGTGTCCCTCACAAAAAGGAGGGCAGTGCGTAAACTGTCTCATTTTTGTGGGTGACACGGGACATCCCAGAATCACCCATCTGCACCATATACAAACTGCAATCTACCTGTGCAATAAGCAGCGTTACAGACAGGTGGAGGCTTCAGCGCATAAACAAAATAACTGCTGCAGTTTTTGATCTTTATTTTCTGGGTCCTGTGGCAGCGATTTCCATCCCTGTTGAAACAAACTGTCCGTGTTACTTCCCCCTGTCCCACACTGGGATGGGAACCTGAAATGAGAGTTTATAAATATTGAAGAATGTAACCCATGTGAACAGTGCTGGACAGTGAATGTAAATCTGATATTATAAAGGCTGAAATTACCCTGTAACCAGCCTGGACGCTTTGTGGAGCAGTGGCTATCTGGGACAACAGTGTCCGGAATCTTCCATCCACCAGAACTGAAACAACAATCACAGAGTCAGTCCTTGAACTGATGGTAAATATTAATTTTTAGAGAGACTGGTACCAGCAGAGAGTACCAGAAACTGGGGGAAATCCCTTAATCCTCCCTCATTAACTGATTTACCCAGAATTTGTTCCTTTACATTACCTGTTAAATCTGTACCATCCTTGAACAAGATACCGATCACACTTCACCTGACCGGAGCACTCAGTCCCTGTACAATCGATGCTCCTCCAGGGCTGGTCCAGGACTGTATGATTTACACACGGGTCAGTGAGTGCAGAGTCTGTGATTGAGTGACACAAAGATGTTTAATGTTAATATAAAGTACAGTTAATGTTACACAGCGCCTTTCACCATCCCAAAATACCAATAATCTCAGTTACAACCTCCGCCCTGGTCAAAACCCCCCAGATTAAAGCTGGAAAATTTCCTCCTTCTCTAAACTGGGTTTCCATCTGTCTCCCAGCTCAGCCTCCCCCTCTAACTCACTGCTCACAGACAGTCCTCCCTATTCTAGATTAACCACCAGCTCTCAGGTAACAGAAAGCAGTAAATATCTCAGCTTCACTTCGTCCCAGTCGGAAAGATGTAAAGTGGAGGAGGAGCGAGAACTGCCAGGTGGAGAACAAGCGACCCAATGTGAATGGTGGGTCCTGGAGAGGGAACGTTTAGTCCCAAAACCAACAACAATATGCATTTATGTCGTGCCTTTGATGGAATAAAATGCCCCAAGGCACTTCATCGGTGTGTTACCATCCCAAACTGACACTGATCCACAGAAGCAGCTGGTAGGGCAGGTGGCCAAATGCAATGTCAAAGAGGAGGTTTTAAGGAGTCTCTGAAAGGATGAAAGAGAGGTGGAGAGACGGAGAAGTTGAGGGATAGAATTCCATAGCGTTAAGCCTCGGCAGGTGAAGGCACAGCTGCCAATGGTGGAAGGGATTCAAATCGGGAATACTCAAGAGGCCTGAATTAGAGTAGCGCAGAGATCTCTGAGGGTTGTGGGGCTGGAGATGATTTCAGCAGTAGGGAACGGCGAGGTGATGGAAGGATCTAAAAACGATTGTGAGAATATTGAAATCCAGGCCTTGCTGAACCGGGAGCCAGTGTCGGTCAGTGAGCACGGAGATGAAAGGAGAATGGGACTTGGGCAGTATCATATTGGATGACCTCAATGTACGGAAGGTGGAATGTGAGAGATCAGCCAGGAGGTCTTTGGAATAGTCAAGTCTAGAGGTGCCAAATAACTGGTGAAGGGTTTGAGCAGCAGTGAAGCTGCAAGAGCCAAGTCAGGAATACTGTTTCTGATCATCCTTCTCGAACTGTCGGCAGTCTTTGACACAATTCACCACATTACCCTCTGCCAACACCTCTCGTTCCAAGTCCAGCTGGGTGGAACTGCTCTCACCTACTTCCACTCAACCCAACCTCGTCTCAGCCAGAGAATCTCCTGCAGTGTCTTCCCTACCCACTCCGGCACTGTTACCTCGAGGGTACCCCGAGAATCTATCTTGCCCCTCTCCTATTTCTCATCAGCACACGGCCCTGCTTCTGACTGAGCCCAGCTTCCTTCCCTGAAGCCTCTTCATCACAAAGGCAGCCAATTACAACCTCCTTAATATCCGCCATCACTGATTTTGCCTCAGCCAATCCTCTACCTAAAACCCTCAACCTTCGAGAGAATCAAATCTTCTAATCCTCTCCTGGCCAGCCTCCCAGCTTCCACTTTCCAGAAGTCAGGTCTCCTCCAACACACTGCTGTTGTATGTTATCTTGCAGAAAGTTTAAGTCACACATCACCCCTGTGCTCACTGACACACATTGGTTCACAGCTGCAAATGCCTTTGATGTACAATTTCCATCTTCCTGTTCAAATTCTTTCATGACCTCTACGGCCTCTCCCACCTCATTTCTGTAATCTTCACCAACTCTCTGTTTCTCTGACCCAAGCCTCCTGTATAAATTCCCTCCACTCCCTTTCCTCCAACACTGTCTGATGTGGCTTCAAGATGTCTGGCCTCCTAAACCTTTCTGCCTCTCCACCTCCGTCTGCTCTTTTAAACTAACAGTCAGACCTCCAATCATCTCCTTCCCTGCCGTGTCAGACATTTCTTCAATCAGATTTGGGAGATTATTCTATTTAATGGCGTGAATAAGCACAGCTTGTTCCAGTTGTACTGGGGGTGAACTTTGTCGAGAATGAAAGTTACTCACTCAGGTAACCCAGAATGATCAGCAGAGTCCACATCTTACTGGTGAGATTCTGGAAAGGGAAACACAAGACAAACATTTGAGAGAGATTACCGAGTAGGGAAATTGGAGGGAATATAAAATAGGGAGTTGCCGAGGAGTTCAGAGAGTGAGCTCCATCTAATTATCGCTCTCTCACTGGGGCTCTGAGAGACAGAGGAGAGTTCAGCTACATGTTCTTGTTAAACATCAGGAACTTGACTCCAATCCTTCACCCTTTCCACTCTCCAAAACTTTTATGAATAAACCACATGTGTTCCTGACTCTCTCCTCCAGGTCTGTCTCCTGCATCCCTGTAACGAACCTCTTTGAATTTCTGACAAAGGTTATTCATGGAGATGGTGTTGTTTCAGGAGAAGCAGGACACACAGTCCTTGGGTCAACACCTAGCAAGTGACAAACTCCTTTGCTTTTTCTAACAGTCCTCCCACACCCGACTGCTTACCAGAGTCTCCAATGGAGGTGTCACTGGGTGGGAGATGTTGTCGGTTCAGTTCCAGCTGCTTGCTCCTCAGTCTCGGGTCCACTCTGCTGTGAACAGTGTCAGTCTCAGTGTCAGCTCCAACCCCTATATACACCACGACGGATTGACTGCAGTGCTGGTTGGCTGAAATATTAACATTTAGTAATGATGAATGACATTACATAATCTATGCAAACGAAGGCCTTTTGGTTAAAGTAGCTGCCATAATAAACCAAATTAATATTTCTCCTGGGACCATGCTAACCCACGGGGCTTTGCTGTTGTAACATAACTTGTCTTCAGTTACCCAACAGAGAGTGTGTAGGGAGATTGGAGCCTGGGGCTGGGACTCTGAATATTATAGTTAGTATTTGCCAGTTGGCTGTGTATATTTGATCTTTCATAGGCATTAAGTATTAGGGAGAGAATATTCACAGGAGACATGCCTCTCTTATCAGTAGTGGGTCAGTATTGGGGGGATGATGAGAGGGGGCAGAGAAACAAGATGTTCCGGAGAGACAAATGATCGGACATCCATTTTCCTCCTTGAGGTCGTTGGGGTTAAAGTAAATGATTGTGTTTTTCAGAATATAGTCACAGAATGAGAACAATGAAATCCTCACATCAGCGACAGTGATACCATCTCCGAAATAGCACAGATACAGCGTTAGTAACACATACAAAGGAGAATGAGGAGAACATAAATGTCTCAGTGAGAGAGTGTTTGAGTATTCAGGACATGGGATATTGTGAGGGGTCCCTGACCAGATGTTAATGTCTCAGTCACTGACTGCTCCTCAACTGCCAAAATTGAGATAGCAGTGGGCTTCAGGTATAAACTCCAATACAAGAACCACCGAGGATGTTGTTTTTTGGAAGGAAAAGTGTTGCATGTAAACTTTATAGAGTTACTGGCAGACCATTGTCCATGACTGACCGAATAATAATAAGCAGGTAATTTGTCCCAGATATGGGTGGGATTAGTCTTTGATATGTTTGAATTTGACTGCAAGAATGAGGAGAGATGAAACAAAACAATTTGTGAAGTGGTGCAAGAACAGAGAGACCTGGGGGTGCTTGTGCAGGAATATTTAAAGGTGGCAGAGGAGGTTGAGAAAGCGATTAATAAATCATATTCCAGTCTGGGCTTTGGAAATAGAGAGGTCGAGTCCAAAACTCCGGGAGTCATGCCAAACCTGTATAAAACACCAGTTCGGTCCCTGTTGGAACATTGTGCCCAATTCTGGGCACCACACTTTAGGAAAGACCTGTAGGCTTTGGAGAGGATGCAGAAGAAAATTTCTCGGATGGTTCAGTTGGTGAGGAATTTCAGTCAAGTAAAAAGACTGGGCTAGAAAGGGGAGTTCTCCTTAGAGTAGAGAAGGTTAAGGGGAGATTCGATAGATCACCAGAGGGCACAGCTTTAATGTGATGGGCAAAGGTACCAGAGGTGACATGAGGATAAATGTTTTTTAATATCATGAGTGGTTTGGATTTGGAGGACAATGTCTGATAGGGTGGTGGAAATTCAATGGTATTATTCAAAAAGGGAATTGGCTCAATACTTGAAGGGGAATTAAATGAGGGAATTATGTGTGAAAGTGTGGGGAGTTGGATTAACTGGGTTGATTTTCGAAAGAGATGACAAACCCTCGATGGGCCGAATGGCCTCCCTCTGTTGGACTATTCGAGGATTTGTTTCTGATGGGGTGGGATTCGTCTGTCCCCACATTTCTCTGTTAGATCATTAGCACATTGGGCAGTGCAGTCAGTCCAGGGCTCCAGATAATATTCCTGTGACAGAATCACAATGTCACTGTCCCCTCAGTAATCACAATCACCTTGCAGCACATTGTTATTCAATGTTACCTGTGCCTGTGAAAAGGGGCGTCTGAATGTGCATCTCAGTTCCAACCAGCCCATGTCCAACGCCTAGTCCTTGATAGTTTCCACAGTTTCCATTCTCTCTGGATTGCTGATTCTGTCAGTGCCCCTGAGTCCATGCCAGGTTGTCAGATATTCATTCAGTCCCACAATGGACTCATTAACACTTCTGAGCCGGCTTTGATATTTGCATTCCCTGGGACTAACAGATTTGAATGTTGTGCCGTGTGTCAACTAGGATAATGTCAACTTTTACAAAGCAGGAAGCTGTTGTGTTTGTCAAGGACTGAGAACAATAGACTCTTCATATCAGAGGCTCAGATACGATCAGCTGAAGGACAAAGATGCACAACTAACAACATAGTCAAACAAACTGAGGAGAGAGAGGGGGTGGGGGAGAGAGAGTTGGGAGTGTGTGTTTGGTGTATGCGTGCATCCAGTCATGCATTATGGAACGTGTGATTAATGGAAGAAGCTACAATACAAAGGGTTTGGAGGTAATGCCACAGTTGTAGGAGGCTCTGGTTAGACTACATCTGGAATATTGCACACAGTCTGGGCACCTTCCTCAACAAGCAGCTGTTTGCCTTAGACCAGATACAGCTGAGATTCACCAGAATGATACTGGGGTTAACACTGAGTACACTCGATGAACAGTGACAATTATCCCTGTCTCTGTAACCTCCTCCAGCCCCTACAACCCACCCTATCTCTGTAACCTCCTCCAGCTCCTCCAATCCTCCCTATGTCTGTATCCTGCTTAAGGTAATGCAACCCTCCCTATCTCCGTAACCCGCTCCAGCCCCCGACAAGCTTCCCTATTTCTGTAACCTCCTCCAGCCCCGACAATCCTCTCTATCTCTGAAACCTCCTCGAGCCCTACATCCCTCCCTCTCTCTGTCACTTCCTCCAGCCCCTACAATACTCCCTATCACTGTAACCTCCTCCAGCCCCTACAATACTCCCTATCACTGTAACCTCCTCCAGCCCTACAACCCTCCTTATCTCTGTAACCTCCTCTGGGCAATACAACAAATGCAACAAAAACCTCAGCACGAAAAGCATCAACAAATTCAACAACAGCCTCAGCGAGGGAAAACACAAACAAATTCAGAAGCAACGTTGGCAAAAAAAAGCTCACCAACCAATGTCAGGAGGAGAAAAAAACACCAACAGAATTCAAGAAGTGCGTCAGGAGGAGAAAAGCAACAAAGACAACTTCAGCAGGTGAAACACAGCAGCAGATGCAACAACAAATTGAATCTGCACGGTCCTCCTTACCAACATTTCGGGCCTTGTGCCAAGGTTGGGAGAGCTGTCAAGCAACAACCTGACATAGTCATACTCAGGGAATCATGCCTTGCAGACAATGTCACAGAGCTCGCTATCGCCATCCCCGGGTACGTCCTGTTCCACCATCTCCAACTGCTTCATAAATGAAATTCCCTTCAATCATAAGGTCAGAGTGGGGATGTTCACTGATGATTTCACAATGTTCAGCATCATTTGCGACAGCTCAGATTCTGAAGCAGCCCGTGTTCAGATGTAGCAAGACCTGGACAACATCCAGGCTTGGGCTGATAATCCTGACATTCGCACCACACAAGTGCCACGCATTGACCATCTACAACAGGAGAGAATATAACCATCTCCCTTTGACATTCAATGGCATTACCATCGCTGAATCCCCCACTATCAACATCCTGGGGATTGCCATTGAACAGAATCTGAACTGGAGTAGCCGTATAAATACTGTGGCTACAAGAGCAGGTCAGAGGCTAGGAATCATGCGGCGAGTAACTCGCCTCCTGACTCCCCAAAGCCTGTCCACCATCCACAAGGCACAAGTCAGGAGTGTGATGGAATACTGTCCATTTGCCTGGATGGGTGCAGCTCCAACAACACTCAAGAAGCTCGACACCATCCGGGACAAAGCAGCCCGCTTGATTGGCACCCCATCTACAAACATTCACTCCCTCAACCACTGATGCATAGTGTCAGCAGTGTGTACCATCTACAAGATCGACTGCAGCAATGCACCAAGGCTCCCTCCGTCAACACCTTCCAAACCCGCAACCTCTACCACCTAGAAGGACAAGGGCAGCAGATGCATGGGAACACCACCACTTGCAGGTTCCCCTCCAAGTCACACACCATCCTGACTTGGAACTATATCGGCTGTTCCTTCACTAACTGTGGGTCAAAATCCTGGAACTCCCTTCCTAACAGCACTGTGGGTGTACCCACCCCACATGGACTGCAGCGGTTCAAGAAGGCAGCTCACCACCACCTTCTCAAGGGGCAATTAGGGATGGACAATAATTGTTGGCCTCAACCAGCATCGCCCAAAATCCCATGAATGAGCTAAAAAACGGAAAATAACCTCAGCAGGGAAAAAAACTGCAAATTAAAACAACAACCTCAACATAAAAAAAATTCAACAACTTAAGCAGGGAAGGAAACAAGAAGTACGACAAAAACCTCAGCAGGGAAAACACCAACAAAAACAACAACTACCTCAGCAGGAGAACAGCGTCAACAAATTCAACAACAGATCAGCAGGAGATTCAAACACCAGCAAATTCAACAACCTCAGTTGGAGAAAAACACCAGCAAATACAATAACAAATACAACAACAACTTCAAAATTATACCAACAAATGCAACAACAACTACTGGCAGCCAATGGTAGAGAGAGGGGCGTGGGTTTCCCATCAGGGAGGGAGGTGTTGTGCAAACCTGAATCACTTGCTTGAATCTTCATGTGGCTTCTCACAAGACTCAATTCTCTTCTTTCCACTGATTTTCCAATTGCAGGATAAGCTTCCAGTGGAAGATGTATCTGTTACTGAGTCTCATGGTCTTATTTCAAAATAATGTTTTACTCCCCAGCTGTACCAAGTGTGATTTCAGAGGGGACGGTGGGGGGTTTCAGCGCCAAGTGACCGACTGACGCCCAGTTCAACCTGGAGTCCTCCAGCCTGTGGGAGAATCACTCGGCCATGCATTGCTGTGCCTGGAGTCTGCACAGTGACTCAGAGAGATGGAGCAGTTCAACAAAAACACCAACAGAAACACCTGTTTCAGATAAAAGCCTGCAGCTCTGTATCCTGTTGGGTTTACCTACTGCAGTGTGAACATGTCTTCGACATGAAGAAGACACAGAAAGATGTTCAGGGATGATACGAGAAGTGAGAGGTTATAATGATCAGGAAAAGACTGAACAGACTGGGGCTCTTTTCTCTAGAAAAGAGAAGGCTGAGGAGTGACCTGATCGAGCTATTTAAGATGATGAAAGGGGTCTTGATCAGATAAATGTAGAGAAAAATGTTTGCATTTGCGGGTGAGACCAGTAAAAACGGGGCAGGTGCGTCAATATAATACAGTCACCAAAACATCCAATTGGAAATTTGAGAGAAACATCTTCACCCAGAGAGTGGGGAGAATGTGGAACTCAGTACCACAGGATGAAAGGAATAGGGAAGATGTATTTAAGCTGGGGGGGAGGGGGGCAGTTGGATAGGACATGAGGGAGAGAGGAACAGAAGGAGATGTGGCTGGGGGCGAGATGAAGAGGGCGTGGAACGACGTTCGTGTGGACCAAAAAGGTCGGCAAGGACGTGTCGGGCTGTAAATTCCTTGCAGCTGGAGCGAAGAGCAGGAACACCAACACTGTGGGACTAGTCAGTGGAGCTGGGGACTGACTCCTGGGTGAGGAGCAGCTTTTCTTTGTAATCTTTATCTAAACCTGTCACAATCTTGTACACCTCTATCAGGTCTCCACGCAATCTCAGTTTCTCCAGGGAGAACAACCCCAGCTTCTCCAACCTAACCTTGTAACTAAAATCCTCCATTCCTGGAACGATTCTGGTAAATCTCCTCTGCACCCTCTCAAGGAACCTCACCTCCTTCCTAAATTGTGGTGACCAGAACTGGATGCAAGTTTGCAGTTGTGGCCTAACCGGAGCTTTATAAAGGTTCAGCATAACTTCCCAGTTTTTGCACTCAATGGCTCTATTTATGAAGCCCAAGATCTCGCATGTTTTGCTATTCCCATATTCTTTGCTACTGTTTCGAAGTACGGCCACTGCTGTAATGTAGGAACAGTGGCAGTCACTTTCTAAAAGGCAAGATCCCATGAACAGACAACGTGCAGATCCTGCTGAAGTTGTTGTTGAATCTGTTGGTGTTTTTCTCCTGCTGAAGTTTCTGTTGAATTTGCTGTTTTTCTCCTGCTGAAGTTGTTGTTGACTTTGTTGGTGTTTCCTCCCGCTGAAGTTGTTGACTTTGTTGCTGTTTTTCCTGTTGAGGTTGTTGTTGAATTTGTTGGCGTTTTTCCTGTTGAGTTTGTTGTTGAACTTGGAGGTGTTTTTCTCCTGTTAAAGTTGTTGTTGAATTTGTTGGTATTTTCCCATTTGAATTTGTTGTTGAACTTGTTGGTGCTTTTCCTGTTGAAGTTGTTGTTGAATTTGTTGGTGCTTTTTCCTCTTTAAGTTGTTGTATTTATTTGTGCTATTTCCTGTTGAGGTTGTTGTTGAATTTGTTTGTGTCTTTCTTGTTGAGGTTGTTATTGAATTTATTGTTGTTTTTCTTTCCTCCTGTTGAAGTTATTGTTCAATTTGTTCGTATTTTTATTCTGCTGCCGTTGTTTTTGTATTTTGGTGGGGGGTTTCTCCTCCAGGGGAACAGCAGACTTCACCAATATTGATTTTTTAAAAAGGTTAACATTGTTCAGTAAAATTGTTTCTTGGCTCTCTCTCTTCATGTCTGTTTCTCTCTCTCTCTGTTGCTCTTGTTATCTTTCCTCTCTCACACATTCTCATTCTCTCTCTTTATCACTGTCTCTCCTTCCTTCTCTCATTTCCTCTCTGCTCTGTTGCTCTTTCTGTCTCTCACACACGCACCCAATCTCATTCTCTCTCTTTATCTCACTCTCTTCTTTCCTTCCCCTCTCTTTCCCGCCTCTCATTTCCTTGCTTACTCTTGCTGTCTGTCTCCATTTCTCTCTCACACACACTCACTCTTATTCTCTCTCTCTCTCTCATTAATTCTTACAATCTCCTCTCATTTTCTGCCTCTGTGTCGCTCTGTCTCTGTCTCTCCCTGTCTGTCTCTACACCTCCTATTGCCTCATTCTCTCTATCTGTCACTCGTTCTCTCAATCTCTCTCTCTCTCTCTCTTTCGAACTAATTTTCCCTGAATCATTCCATCTCTCAGTGGCTTTGTTGATCAGTCTGTCTCTCTCTCTCTGTCTTTGCCTCACTCTACCTCTCCCTTGCTCCCTCTCAGCTGTCCTCTCTCTCTCACTCGTTCTTTATCTCTCCCTATGTGGGGTTCCCTGGGATGGCCTCTGCCTGTCCAGCTCTGTTGCCCTCCAAGATTTTGTTGGTATGATGTGGCCTGAGGGTGCTCTGTATGGAATACAATGCCAGCGACATTGTCTGCAGTTTCCACAGTAGCGGGGCGGTTTGATCACATTGCTTATAACGAGCCTCCTCCTCTGAAACGAATCTCACAGATCCAGCCTCACAGCTCCAGCGACCCGGGTTCAATTCTGGGTACTGCCTGTGTGGAGTTTGCAAGTTCTCCCTGTGTCTGCGTGGGTTTCCTCCGGGTGCTCCGGTTTCCTCCCACATGCCAAAGACTTGCTGGTTGATAGGTTAATTGGCCATTATATATTTGCCCCTTGTATAGGTAGGTGGTAGGGGAATATAGGGACAGGTGGGAATGTGGTAGGAATATGGAATTAGTATCGGATTCGTATAAATGGGTGGTTGATGGTCGGCACAGCCTCGGTGGGCAGAAGGGCCTGTTTCAGTGCTCTATCTCTAAACTAAACCAAACTAGTTAGAGATCTGCTGACAGAAGATACTGAAGTGTTATTCGGAGATACTGGTCATGATTCCTTGCCATTCCATATTTCTGCTTTCCACCTTTAAGACAGGAAACACCACTATCCCCATTTGGTACCACTGTTGATGAAATTAATGTTCGTAATAGTTACTTTATGCATTGTTATACATCATCAGCTCGTCAACCAAACTGAAATAATTTACTGTTCCTTGATCTGAACAGCATTTAGGATTCTTTTAACAGAGTATCATCCTTAAACATTACCAATTTTCCTCTTTCTCAGATGCAGACTGAGCTGGTTTGTGTTCATCCTTCCGGGTTTGGCACATTTATAGTTTTATCAATGTAATAAATCTGATTTATAATTGGGCTTAACCTGTCGAGCAAATAGAAGTGTGAAGGCAGCAGCGTGACTGGAGGAAATTATTTTGTCTCCTTCTTAATCCCTTTCTTCTGCTTTTGCCTCTGTCCCTCCCTGTAACCCTCTATCGTTCTCTCCCCATTGATCTGCCATCCTGTGTGAAGAATCTTGTCAGATGTTAGATGGTTCTCCAGTCCCCGGCGGCCAACGCCCTGGTTCCTGGGGAGGTAACCACGTTCCACAGCAGTATTGGGCAGGGCAACATGACTGGTATGGACTGGTACTTGCAGATTGGTGACTGCCTGGAATGGATTAGATAGAGTGTACTTTCTGCATCTAAATGCAGGAAAAGGATTGAAACCCAGCACGAGACTCAAGCCAACACTTTGACTCTGTCCTTGAAAAGCTCCCGTGCACAAGACAACATCACTTACTACTGCGCGGCTCACAAGTACACACACAGTGTAACTAGAATGCAAGGAAACACGGCATAAACTCGGGAATGATGTAATACACCTTCCCCCAGTCTTTGGGGGTATGGTAGTATAGCTGTTATGTTACTGGGACTAGTAATCCAGAGGCCTCGACTGAATAATCCAGAGCACAGGAGGTCAAATCCCACCACAGCTTCTGGGGGAATCTAACTAAACAAACATCACCTTAAATATTCACTCCCACCACCACCGACGCACAGTGGAAGCAGTATGTACCAGCTGCAAAAAGCACTGCAGTTATGCACCAAGGCTCCTTCGACAGCACCTTCCAAACCCGCGGCCTCTACCAACTAGATGGACAAGGGCAGCAGAAGCATGGGGACACCACCGCCTGCAAGGTCCCCTCCAAGTCACACACCATCGTGACTTGGAACTATATCACCGTTCCTTCATTGTCGCTGGGTCAAAATCCTGAAACTCCCTTCCTAACAGCACTGTGGGTGTACCTACACTACATGGACTGCAGTGGTTCACGAAGGCAGCTCACCACCACCTTCTCAAGGGGCAATTAGGGATGGACAATAAATGCTGACCTCAACCAGCATCGCCCAAAATCCCATGAATGAATTAAAAAATAGAAAATAACCGCACCAAAAATACATCAACAACCTCAACATGCAAAAACCAAATTGAACAACAATTTAAACAGGGAAGAAAACAACAAGTACAACAAAAACCTCAGCAGGGAAAACACCAACCAACACAACAACTACCTCAGCAGGAGAACAAGGCCAACAAATTCAACAACAGATCAGCAGGAGATTCAAACACCAACAAATTCAACAACCTCAGTCGGAGAAAAACACCAGCAAATACAACAACAACCTCAGCAGCAGAATGATACCAATAAATGCCACAGCAACTACTGGCAGCCAATGGTAGAGAGAGGGGCGTGGGTTCCCCATCAGGGAGGGAGGTGTTGTGCAAACCTGAATCACTTGCTTGAGTCTACATGTGGCTCCTCACAAGACTCAACTGTCTTCTTTCCACTGATTTCCCAATTGCAGGATAAGCTTCCAGTGGAAGATGTATCTGTTACTGAGTCTCATGGTCTTATTTCAAAGTAAAGGATCTTTCTCACCACCACCCCACACCCCCATTGTTTTTATTAACAGCTCTCTTTCTTATTTTCTTTCTCTCTATCTTTCTCTTCTTCCTTCATTCTTCACATCCCAGATTGTCCATGTTCACTGACTTTCTTCTCTCCCGGTCTCTTCCCCCAGGCGCAATCTCCGCGAGGGTCCGCCAGAATCCCACCGCCATCTCCAGATTTCCTGGGGAGGGAGTGGGACTGGAGTGCCGTGTGGAGGATGAGAGTAGCGGTTACATGTTCTGGTACAGACAGGACCGGGGAAGGAGCCGCGGCTGATGTTTTACACCACAGCTACACCAGGTGTGAACTCAGAGGGGACGGTGGAGGGTTTCAACGCCAAACGACCGACTGGCTCCCAGTTCAACCTGGAGTACACCAGCCTGCTGGAGAATCACTCGGCCCTGTATTTCTGTGCCTGGAGTCAGCACAGTGACTCAGAGAGACGGAGCAGTTCAACAAAACACCAAGAGAAACACCTGTTTCAGATTAAGGCCTGCAGCTCTGTATCCTGTTGGGTTTACCTGTTGCAGTGTGAACATGTCTTTGACATGATGAAGACACAGGTTGCATTGAACGTCGGGGAAAAGTTGCACGGAAATATCTTCAAGGATGATACGAGAACTGGGAGGTTATAATGATCAGAAAAAGACTGAACAGATTGGGCTCTTATCGCTTGAAAAGAGAAGGCTCAGGAGTGCCCTGATAGAGCTCTTTAAGATTATGAAAGGGTTTTTGATCAGATAAATGTAGAGAAGTTTTTTTTCATTTGCGGGTGAGACCAGAAAAAGGGGTGGGGCATCAATATAAGACAGTCAGCCATAAATCCAATTGGGAATTCGGGAGAAACATCTTCACCCAGAGAGTGGGGAGAATGTGGAACTCATTATCACAGGCTGAGGGGAATAGGGAAGATATATTTAAGCTGAGGGGATGCTGGATAGGACATGAGGGAGAGAGGAACAGAAGGATATGTGGCTGGGGGCGCGATGAAGAGGGCGTGGAACAACGTTCGTGTGGACCAAAAAGACCAGCATGGATGTATCGGGACGAATGGCCTGTTGCTGTGCTGTAAATTCCCTGCAGCTGGAGCGAGGAGCAGGAGCACAAACAATGTGGGACTAGTCAGTGGAGCTGGGGGACTGACTCCTGGGTGAGTAGCAGGAACACCAACACTGTAGGACTTGTCAGTGGAGCTGGGGGACTGACTCCTGGGTGAGGAGCAGGAACACCAACACTGTGGGACCAGTCAGTGGAGCTGGGGGACTGACTCCTGGGTGAGTAGCAGGAACACCAACACTGTGGGACTAGTCAGTGGAGCTGGGGGACTGACTCCTGGGTGAGGAGCAGGAACACCAACACTGTGGGACTAGTCAGTGGAGCTGAGGGACTGACGCCTGGGTGAGTAGCAGGAACACCAACACTGTGGGACTAGTCAGTGGAGCTGGGGGACTGACTCCTGGGTGAGTAGCAGGAACACCAACACTGTGGGACTAGTCAGTGGAGCTGGGGGACTGACTCCTGGGTGAGTAGCAGGAACACCAACACTGTGGGACCAGTCAGTGGAGCTGGGGGACTGACGCCTGGGTGAGTAGCAGGAACACCAACACTGTGGGACCAGTCAGTGGAGCTGGGGGACTGACTCCTGGGTGAGTAGCAGCTTTTCTTTGTGATCTTTATCTAAACCTGTCACAATCTTGTACACCTCTATCAAGTCTCCACGCAATCTCAGTTTCTCCAGGGAGAATAACACCAGTTTCTCCAACGTAACCTTGTAACTAAAATCCTCCATTCCTGGAACTATTCTGGTAAATCTCCTCTGCACCCACTCTATGACCCTCACCTCCTTCATAAAATGTGATAACCAGAACTGGAAGCAATTCTCCAGTTGTGGCCTAACTAGAGCATTATAAAGGTTCAGCATAACTTACTAGTTTTTGTAGGCTTTGCGTTTATTTATGAATCCCAAGATCTCGCATTTTTTGCTAATCTCATAGGTTTTTCTATTCCCATATTCTTTGCTACTGTTTCGAAGTACGGCCCCTGATGTAATGTAGGAAGAGTGGAAGCCAGTTTCTACAAGGCAAGATCCCAGGAACAGACAACCTGCTGAAGTTGTTGTTGAGTTTGTTGGTGTTTTTCCTGTTGAGGTGGTTGTTGAATTTGTTGGTGTTTTTCCTGCTGAGGTTGTTGTTCAATTTTATTGGTGTTTTTCTCCTGCTGAAGTTGTTGCTAACTTTGTTGATGTTTTTCTCCTGCTAAAGCTGTTGTTGGCATTGTTGGTGTTTTTCCTGTTGAAAGCGTTGTTGAATTTGATGGTGTTTTTCCTGTTGAAGTTGTTGTTGAATTTGCTGGTGTTTTTATCCTGCTGCAGTTGTTGTTGAATTTGTTGGTGTTTTTCTCCTACTGAAGTTGTTTTTGTATTTGTTGGTGTTATGTCCTGTTGAAATTGTTGTTGAATTTGTTGATGTTTTTCCTGTAATAAGTTGTTGTTGAATTTGTTGGTGTTTTTCCTGTTGAAGTTGTTTAGTTCAGAGTTTAGTTTAGAGATACAGCACTGAAACAGGCCCTTCGGCCTACCATGTCTGTGCCAACCACCAACCACCAATTTATACTAATCCTACACTAATTCCATATTCCTACCACATCCCAACCTGTCCCTGTATTTCCCTGCCACCTACCTTTACCACGGGCAATGTATAATGGCATGTGGGAGGAAACCAGAGCACCCACAGGAAACCCACGCAGACACAGGGAGAACTTGCAAACTCCACACAGGCAGAATTGAACCCGGGTCGCTGGAGCTATGAGGCTGCGGTGCTAACAACTGGGCCACTGTGCCGCCCTTTTCATTGGTGCTTTTATTTTTCCTGTTGAAGTTATTGTTGAATTTGTTAGTGTTTTTTTGTGCTGCAGTTGTTTTTGTATTTTTGGGGGGTTTTCTCCTCCGGGGGACAGCAGAGGGCGAGCTAGGACCAGGAAACACATCAGACTTCACCAATATTGATTTAAAAAACATCGTTTATGTTGTTCTGTAAAATTGTTTCCTTTCTCTCTCTCTTCATGCCTGTTTCTCTGTCTCTGTTGCTCTTGTTATTTTTCCTCTCTCACACACACTCACTCTCATTCTCTTTCTTTATCCCTGTCTCTCTTTCCTTCTCTCATTTCCTCTCAGCTCTGTTGCTCTTTCTGTCTCTCACACGCACACCCATTCTCATTCTCTCTCTTTATCTCACTCTCTTCTTTCCTTCCCCTCTCTTTCTCGCCTCTCATTTCCTCGCTTACTCTTGCTGTCTGTCTCTATTTCTCTCTCAAACGCACTCAGTCTCATTCTGTCTCTCTGTCTCTAATTAATTCTGCCTATCTCCTCTCATTTCCTGTCTCTGTTTCGCTCTGTCTCTGTCTCTCCCTGTCTGTCTCTACACCTCCTATTGTCTCATTCTCTCTATCTGTCACTCGTTCTCTCAATCTCTCTCTCTCTCTCTCTTTCGAACTAATTTTCCCTGAATCATTCCATCTCTCAGTGGCTTTGTTGATCAGTCTGTCTCTCTCTCTCTGTCTTTGCCTCACTCTACCTCTCCCTTGCTCCCGCCCAGTTGTTCTCTCTCTCTCATTCTCTCTTTATTTCTCCCTATGTGGGGTTCCCCGGGATGGCCTCTGCCTGTCCGGCTCTGTTCCCCTCTAAGGTTTTGTTGGTATGATGTGGTCAGAGGGTGCTCTGCAAGGAATACAACGCCAGTGACACTGGTTATTTGACCTATCTGCAGTTTCCACAGCAGCAGGGGCGGTTTGATCACACTGCTTATAACGAGCCTCCTCCTCTGAAAAGAATCTCAAAGTAGTTTGAGATCTGCTTTCCATATTACTGCTTTCCAGCTTTAAGACAGGAAACACCACTATCCCCATTTGGTCCCATTGTTGATGAAATTAATGTTTGGAATAGTTACTTTATGCATTGCTTACATAATCTCCTCGTCAACCAAATTGAAATAATTTACTGTTCCTTGATGTGAACAGCAGTTAGGATTATTCTGACAGAGTATCATCATGAAACATTACCAATTTTCCTCTTTCTCAGATGCAGACTGAGCTGGTTTGTGTTCATCCTTCCGACTTTGGTGCATTTATAGTTTTATCAATGTAATAAATCTGATTTATAATTGGGCTTAACCTGTGGAGCAAATATAAGTATGAATGTCGCAGCGTGACTGGAGAAGAATAATTTGTCTCCTTCTTATTCCCTCTCTTCTGCCTTTGCCTCTGTCCCTCCCTGTAACCCTGTATCGTTCTCTCCCCATTGATGTGCCATCCTGTGTGAAGAATCTTGTTAGATGTTAGATGGTTCTCCAGTCCCCAGCGGTCAACGCCCTGGTTCCCGTGGAGGAACCCATGATCCACAGAAGCATTGGGCAGGGCAACATGACTGAGTGTTGTTTGGACTGGTACTTGCAGATTGGTGACTGCCTGGAATGGATCAGATAGAGTGTACTTTCTGCATCGAACTACAGGAAAAGGATTGAAACCCAGCACGAGACTCAGGCCAACACTTTCCCTCTGTCCTTGAAAAGCTCCTGGCTCCAAGACAACAGCACTTACTACTGCGGGGCTCACTAGGATACACACAGTGCAACTAGAATGCAAGGAAACACGGCAAAAACTTGGGAATTGTGTAATACACCTTACCCCAGTCTCTGGGGGTATGGTAGCATTGCTGTTATGTTACTGGGACTAGTAATCCTGAGGCTTCGACCGAATGATCCAGAGCACAAGAGTTCAAATCCCACCACAGCAGCTGGGGGAATCTAACTAAACAAACACCACCTTAAATATTCACTCCCTCCGCCACAGACACACAGTGGCAGCAGTGTGTACCAGCTACACAATGCACTGCAGTAACGCACCAAGGCTCCTTCGACAGCACCTTCCAAACCCGCGACCTCAATCTAGAAGGACAAGTGCAGCAAATGCATGGGAACACCACCACCTGCAAGTTCCCCTCCAAGTCACACACCATCCTGACTTGGAACTGTTTCGGCCGTTCCTTCACTGTCGCTGGGTCAAAATCCTGGAACTCCCTTCCTAACAGCACTGTGGGTGTACCCACCTCACATGGACTGCAGCGGTTCAAGAAGGCAGCTCACCACCACCTTCTCAAGGGCGATTCGGGATGGGCAATAATTGCTGGCCTGGCCAGTGACTCCCACATCCAATGAAATAATAAAAGAATGTTTGCAGATGTCACTAAAATCTGTGCACGGGTTAAGACAGTAGAGGGGTCCTGTGGAATCCAAAGTGATTTACCTGTGGCAGGGGATTAGGCCACACAATGGCAACTGGCATTAAATTTAGGCTTATGTTGTGTTATGTACGTTGATGGGGCCAGAAATTAATCCAATTGCAGGGAAGATACTGAAAGAGGCCAGCAGAGAATTATTCTGGTCAGATCATTGAAAGGTGAAGACTGATGTAAAGAGCCTGCAGTTAAAGTTAACGGGTTTTTCGATTGTGTTAATGGAATCATCATGAATCAAATGACTAGATTTTAGAATAACATGAGAAATCGGAGCAGGAGTAGACCATTCGGCACCTCAATCCTGCTCTGTCATTCAATACCATCATGACTGATCCTCTAACTCAACTCCACTTTTCCACCCGCTCCCCATATCCCTTCAGTCCATCAGTGACCACATATCTGTCTATCACAACCTGAAATATATTCAATGATGGAGCATCCACCACCCCCGGGGGTAGAGAATTCCAAAGATTTACCACCCTTTGAGTGAAGAAACCTCTCCTTATCTCAGTCCCAAATGCTTGGCCCCTTATCCTGAGGCTGCAAGAGATTCCCCAGCCAGGGGAAACAACTTCTCAGTGTCTACCCAGTCAAGCACCTTCAGAATCTTGTATGTTTCACTGAGATCACCTTTCATTCTTCTAAACTCCATAGACTACAGGCTCTCTCATCATAGGACAAACCTTTCATCCCAGGAACCAATGGAGTGACCCTTCGTTGTACTGCCACCAAGGCAAGTGTAGCCTTCCTCGGATATGGAGACCACAACTGTGTACAGTAAAGCAGGTGTGATCTTATCAAAGCGCTGGCCAATTGTAACAAGACTTCCTTATTCCTGTACTCCAATCCCACTAGCAATAAAGGCCAACAGGCCATTTGCCTTGCTAATTTCTTGCTGCACCTGCATGTGAACTTACTGAGTCTCATGTACGGGGACACCCAAGCCTCTCTGAACATCAACATCGAGAAGATTCACGCCTTGTAAAAAATTATATTCTTACAACCAAAGTGAACAACCTCATTCTTCCCCACATTATGCTCCATCTGCCAATCACTTATTTTGAAATTATGCTGCCTAGTTCTAGATTCGCCCACCAGGGGGAAACATCCTCTCGGCTTCCAAGCTGTCAATCCCCCTTAAAATATTACATGTCTCGGTAAGATCACCTCTCATTCTTCTAAACTCCAGTGGGTATCGGCTCAAACTGCTCAACATTTCCTCATAAGACAACCCCTTCATCCCAGGTATCAGCCGAGTGAACCTTCTCTGAACTAATTCCAATGCATTTATGTCCTTTCTTAATTACGTAGACCAATACTTTACTCAGTACTCCAGATGTGGTCTAACTAAGGCCCTGTACAGCTGTAGCAACACTTCCCTACTTTTGAATTCGATTCCCCTTGCAATAAACAACAACATTTCATTTGCCTTCCTAATCACGCGCTGTACCTACATGCTGACTTTTTGTGATTCACGTACCAGGACACCCAGATCCCTCTGTACTGTGGAGTCCTGCAGTCTCTCTCTATTTAAATAATATTCTGAATTCCCATTCTTCCTGCCAAATTGGGCAAGCTCACATTTGACCACAGTATACTCCATCTGGCAATTTTTTGCCCACTCACTTAACCTATCTATATCCCTCTGCACACTCTTTGTGCCCTCCTCACAATTTGTTTTCCAACCTATCTTTCGCATGGTCAGCACATTCATGACCAATCAAAAAATAAGGCAATATTCCATGGAAGGAAATGTGGGAATGTTGGGAAGGGAAGAGAGAAAGTCCGGCTCAGGGGCTTGCAGCAATCTGCATAAATAACAGCAATGTTGCCGACGGAAGTGCTCCTCATTTGTTCACTCTGCTGACAGGCGTGGTCGAGGTACAGGATGGGCGGCCAATCGTTCCACTCTTTTCATCACAACCGGTGGCATTTCCATTTACCAGGCGCTGGCTTGTTGCTCAGTAAGGGCTGCCTCTCTGCTTCTGAGAAGGGCGATGGCACTCTTAGCTAAAAACATCTCAATCTTGGTCATCTTATTGCTTGGACATTGGATTTGGTGTAAGTGGTATCCCTTCAGCAGGTGGAAGTAGATTCAATAGTAATCTCCCAAATGGCTATTGGATCAGGGCTTGGAGCGGGGAAATTGGGAGGGCAATGGGGTAGGAGCGGGGGCAAGTGAGACTAACTCGATAGCTCTTTCAAACAGCCAGCGCAGATACGATGGGCAGAACGGCCTCTTTCTATTCTGCTAGATTTTATGATTTATGCTACCATTTTCCTTGCATGATTCTGAATTACTTTCTTTTATGGAATGTGTTCCAGGGGTTCAGTCTGCACCCACTGTGGTCCAGACTCCAGCTGCGGCTTCTATTCGACCGGGGAAGCCCCTCGCCCTTGGCTGCAGCTTGGAGGGAGCCAGCATGGGCAGCTACACCATGCACTGGTACAGGCAGGAGGGGAAGGCAATAGAGTGGATGTGCAATGAATACAGCAGCTGTGGGCCAGGCTTTGAGAAGCGGTTCAATGTGCAACACGACTCTGCAAGCAACCGATTCTCCCTGCAGCTGGGCGACCCCCAGTCGACAGACACTGCGACCTACTACTGTGCAGCAAGTGTGGGCACAGCGATACAACCCTGCGGCAGAGTGAGACAAAAACATCCTCACTCTCCCAACCTGCCCCTAAAACACCCACCTGTGAGCAGCATCGTCTGGAAAGCTCAGCAAACCATCGAGCCCCTGTGTATCCCTATTGGTGACCTTTGCAACACCATGTCATCTGAAAACACTTTACAGCCAGTTAGCCAGAAAGTCATACAGCCAGTATGGTACAGAAGGAGGCCATTCGGCCCATCGAGTCCATGCAATCCTGTCAAGCCCATTCCCCCTCTCTATCCCTGCGGCCCAGCAAGATTATCTCCTTCAGGTATCCAATCAATTTCCTTTTGAAATCATTCATTGTCTCCACTTCCACCACCCTGGTAGGCAGTGAATTCCCTGTTGTTACCACTCACTGTGTATAGAGGTTCTTCCTCAAATACCCCAGTATCTATTGTCCAGAATCATCAATCTGTGACCAATAGTCCTTGCACCATCCACTAATGGGAACAGGTTTACTCTGTCTACCTTAACTAACACTGTCACAATCTTGTTTCCTCTATCAGATCTCCCCTCAATTGCCTTTGCACCAAGGTAAACAACCCCAGATTCTCCAAAATAACCATGTAACATCACTGGAACCATTCTGGTAAAATCTCCTCTGCACCCTGTCATGGACACTCACATCCTTCCTGAAGTGTGGTGACCAGAACTGAACGCAAACTTCCAGTTACAGCCTAACCAGAGCTTTGGAAATGTTCATCATAGCTTCCCAGCGCTTGTGCTCCATGCTTCCATTTATAAAGCCCAAGAACCCGAGTGCTTTACTAATCCCATATTCGTTGCTAGTACTTCTTCAAAGTGCAGCCACTGCTGCAAGATAGGAACAGTGGCAGCCAGTTTCTACAAAGCAAGATCCATCAAACAGGCAATAATGTCCAGATCATCTGTGGTTATTGTCGGAGCAATTTTGATTGGAGGATAATCATTGCTGAGGATTGCCCCCTCTGACTGTGCAGTTCTGCCCTTCTGGACATCAGAGGTTGTTCTCTGCACAGTCCCAGGATGTCACCAAAACAAAACCCAATACTAGCCAATGAAATGTTTCTCATTTGTTCAACACATTGACCTGTGTAGTCTAAGCACATGCTTTGTTGTTGGATCATTATGCATAGTTCCTTACATCCGGTGGCATCTGTGCCGAGGAGGACAATATTATTGGTAGCAAATTGGCCCCCTCTAACACTGCATCGCAGGAGTAAAACAGCAACAAATTCAAGAAAAACACAAACAAATTCAACAACAACTTCAACAGGTGAAAAACACCAACAAATTCAACAACTTCAGCAGGAAAAAAAAATCAACGATTACAACAACAACTTCAGCAGGAGAAAAACACACAAATTCAACAACAAAGTCAGCAGGGATTAAAGAACACCAACAAATTCAACAACAACTACAGCAGGGAAAAAAAATATCAATGAATACAACAACAACTTCAGCAGGAGAAAAACACCAAAAAATTCAACAACAAAGTCAGCAGGCAGTAAAGAACACCAACAGATTCAACAACAACATCAGCAGGAAAAAACATCAACGAATACAACAACAACTTCAGCAACAGTTAAAAAGCCCCACAATTCAATAACAACTTCAGCAGTAGAAAAACACCAACAAATTCAACAATAACTTCAGCAGGAGAAAAACACCAACAAATACAACAACAACTTCAGCTGCAGTAAAACAAAACCCAACAAATCCAACAATAACTTCAGCAGGAGAGAAAAACACCAAAAATCCAACAACAACTTCAGTCGGAAGAAAGCACCAACAAATTCAACAACAACTTCAGTCAGAAGAAGGCACCAACTAATTCAACAACAACTTCAGTCAGAAGAAGGCACCAAGAAGTTCACCAACAACTTCAGTCGGAAGAAGACACCAACAAATTCAACAACATCTTCAGCAGGAGAACAACACCAACATTTAGGGGTGTTGAAAGGGATTGGTGAAGTAGGTGGAAATAACACAGCCGGCACATGAGCATTTTGTGGGAGTTTAGGATGGAGGGTTGCTGGGGAGTGTTAATGAGGGTTGCTGGATGGGAGCTCAGCCAAGTAACTGTGCATGTATCGCTTGCATGGAGGAGGCTGGGGTTAGCTACAGAGCAGTGAGGGGAAAGATTGAAACAGACCAGATGATGTGTCTGGGGGTGAGGACAGGCCATGCAGTGTACACACACCCGTGTTGAGGTCTCTATTCAATTATATTTCTCAATCTCTCTATCTGCTTTCATTCACAGGATGTGGTTGTGACACTGTTATGCAGAATTCAGTGCCCACCACCTCACCGTCCTTGAGAAGATGGCGATGAGCCCACCCCCATTGCTGTCTGTTCCCGTCACAGCTTTTGTACGACCGACTGTCTTGCCCGGCCAATGCAGAGGGCCTTTTAAGAATCAACCATATTGTTGTGGGACTGGAGTCACCTCTTAGGCCAGACCGGATAAGGATGGCAGGTTTCTTTATCTCAGTGACGATGAGTTTTTTGTCCAATACTGTAGGTTATGACTGAGAGCAGCTTTTCATCAATTCCAGCTTTATCTAATGAAGGAAATTGAAATAATCCAGCATGCTGGGATTTGAATACACATCTCCAGGTTATTAGCCCAGGCCTTTACATTAATAGCCCAGGAACATAACACTTTGCTACCTTACCCTTTAACCTACTGTTTTGCCTCAGGCCCAGGAGTGGAAAAATACAAATGTGTGCAGGGCAAACCCACAAAACAGGCTGTTTTTTTTTCTTGCTGCATCCGTGAACATGTTGAAACATTTACAGCTGCACTCTGATAACCACACATACTAACGGTGCCTTCCCTGTCTCTGTGTCTCTCTGTACAATGCGATTCTGTTGCTGTGTTGTGCTGACAAAGTCCTTCCACAAGAGCATGCGAAGGAAACAGCGCAGAGGAATTTGCAGGTGGTTATGGCGACAAATTGAATTGACAGGAGAGATAGGAGGAGTTGCACTAGCTGGGTTGATCTTGCAGAGAGCTGGCATGGACTCGATGGGCCGAATGGCCTCCTTCTGTACTGTAACCAGTCTCTGATTCTCTGATCGATTTCCTGTGTTCGGAGTTTCTGAAAATATCTTTGATCAGTTAATCAAGTGTGAAGGAAATGCAGCACCCAACATGTTTACATTGCTTGTTCTTTATTCCCTCGGGTAGAGAAGATTAAATGGTGATTTGACTGAGGTGTTTAAAATGATTGAATGGGTTGATCGGCGAGATGGAGATAAACTGCTTCCTCTTGTTGGGGGCGGGGCACGGGGGTAGAACAAGGTGGTCTAAACCCAAAATTCGAGCCAGGCTATTCAGGAGTGATGTCAGGAAGTACTCCTTCACACAAAGGGGCGGGGGAATCTGTTTCCTGTGTGCAGATTAGTGTTTGGAAGGTAAATAAAATGTATTCATTTTGTACAAATGGTTTGATAGTGAATCCTTCAGAACAACAGTACTTTATTTTTAAGACTGGCAGCTAAACTATAAAAGCACGTGTTAGAGTGATATTTACCCCATACATGACAGTATTGTTGTTCATTACACCTCTGGATTTATCAGAATGTCTATTGCACCATCTATCTCTCAGTATCTCCCTTTCTCTGAATCTATCTATCTATGAATCTGCATATCTAACTTTATATCTATCTATCTCTCCGTCTATTTATCTGTCTCTCCATCCATCACTCTATCTATCTGTCTATCTATGTTATCTAATTATCTGTATATCTGCCTATTTCACTATCTATCTATATAGAATCTCTATCTATCAATATTTATTTACATATCTCTTTCTCTCTGTCTAACGATATATGTACCTCTATGTCTGTCCCTCCCACTCTCCCTTTCTCTCTGTCTCTCTTTCTCTCTCTCCCTGTCCTCTGAGCTCCTTCACGTCTGTTGTCCATGTATAGATTGTTCCGAAGAAGGGTCACTGACCCGAAACGTTAACTCTGCTTCTCTTTCTACAGATGCTGCCAGACCTGCTGAGTGAATCCAGCATTTCTTGTTTTTGTTATAGATTGTTGTTGTTTTTCTCCCTCTGTCTGTGTGCTTCCCTCTCTCTCTTACTCTCTCTCTCTGTCTCTGCTTCTCTCCTTTTCTCTCACTCTATATCATTCTATGTCTTTCTCTGAGTCTCTCTCTCTCTGTGCATCTCTCCCTCTCCCACCTCTCCCTTTTTACAATGAAACACGGGACATTTCGGGCACACAGGAGATCGTTCGGCCCATCGTGCCTGTCCCCTCATCGTGGCCGATGTCCAATTTAAATCTTGTCCCTGGGTGTATCTCTATCTTTCTCTCTCTCTCTCTCTCTCTGTTTTACAGATGTAGGGGCCGTGCTGAACCAACAGTCTCCCGCTTCCATATCCCATTCCCCAGGCTGTCCAGTCAATATCCAGTGTATTTACACAGAAGCAGTAGCTGACTCCGCATTCTACCGGTACTGGTGGTATCTGGACCATAAGCCCGAGAACCTTTTCTATTCCACCTCTGCCGGAACGGTCATTCACTCCGGTGAGGTGGACGGTTTCACCGCCAGGAGACCCGACAACACCCATTTTCACCTGGAGTCCTCCAGCCTGTGGGCGAATCAATCAGCCGTGTATTACTGTGCCTGGAGTCGGCACAGTGACTCAGAAAGGCGCCGGAGTTCAGCAAAAACTCTAAAGGAGGAGGAAAGCACTTGTGGGACATAAACCTGTCTGTCTATCTCAGTGTCTTTCTGTCTCTCGGACTATCTGCGAGTTTCTGTGTCTCTTTGTGCGTCTCTGCATCTATCTATCTGTCTATCTGTCTATCGATCTGTATCTATCGATGTCTATCTATCTTTCTATCTATCTATGTGTCTATCAATCTATCTATAAATCTATCTGTGTCTATCTATCTTTGTGTTTGCCTGTCTGTCTGTCTGTCTCTCTGTCTCTATCTATCTATCTGTATCTATCTATCCATCTGTATCTATCTATCTATCCATCTGTATCGATCTATTTGTCTATCTGGCTGTCTATGTTTTGTTATTTGCACCATTTATTTATCTATTTATCTCGATCATATATATATATTTGTCATCGATTTATCTCTCTGTCTCTCACAGTTTCATCTTCTTGCTCTCCTTCGACTCAGAGTACATCAATACATTATGAATTATTAAAAATGCTGCAGCAATGTGCTCAGATCCTTCTCGTTCAGGCAGCCTCTACCTGTAAAGAACAGATTCCGAGGTGGGGTACATGGGTTCATGGTCCTGTTGAATGAGCTGTCGGTGGTATGTGACAAGAGTTACACATAGCTCCCTGTTGTACATGTCCCCAATGATTCATACAATGCAAAAGCGAGACACCTCCCCAGATAGGTCTCTCACTGGAACACCTGCCTCCTGACGGCGGTTTGAGCATCTGTTTAAAACAGTTAACCCACTTCTTCATGACACTGTCGCTTTTCAAAGTATCTAACATTTCACCCCAATGTAAAACATAGCCCTTGAATTGTCGTTTAGCAAAGGGGAAATAAATCTTTATCTGCCTAATATAAACAAGCCACTTGATGTGTCTTATATATTTATAGAATCCTACAGCAGAGCCGAGGCCATACAGCCCATCGAGCCTGGCCTGGCTGTTCGCAAGAGCCACGCTATACAACACCAATCAGACACAACCAACGAGAGCCAGATACAGACGGGAAGCAGTTCCTTATTCAAGCTCCTTCCGACCAGGGGGTGTTATTATTCTGTCATACCCAGAAGTGAGGGGTCAGAAGGAAACCCTGTTTCCAGTGCTGTCATTTCCACTCTCTGCTTTATCTTCAGCCGCCTGATATTGGTTCATGAACAGATTCAGCCCCCAGTCTGCAGGATGCAGTTAGTCAAACTCTTCCTAATCGTCTGTTCACTTCTTCCATGTAGGTATTCATTGTTCATAAAGATACCTCTGCTAAATACTTGCTGTGTTTTCATTCACTACTAACTTCTATCAAACTAGATTGATAAAACATCATTGCAGTCGATTTTCTGTCATTTCTTAAACTACATACTTTACTTCCACTGTAAATAATATTGGCTTAATGAAATTTTTGACTGAATAAAAGTTACTTATATTTTCGTGACGCTACTACAGCTATCTTTAACCGATAAGTTTGCCCTAATTCTGGGTTAATTTGTCTGTCTCATATCACTTGCTACATTATTTTTCAATCTCTATATCTATCTGTTTATTATCTATATATCTACCAATATATCATTTAACTATATATTGTCTGCCTATATAGTTATCTAGTATTATCTACCTATCTTTTTGGATAGTTATAGTTGGTTATCATATGTCACAATATGTTCTAAACCTTTTTTAACTATTCTCCTTATTTCTCAAGGCAAAACTCTAGCAGAGGTGATACACCAGTGGCCAACTCTGGTCGTGATGAAGAGAGGTGAACCAGCAGAATTAAATTGTTACCAGAATGACAGTAGAAAGAGCATTATGCTGTGGTATCGGCAGTATGCCGGGCAGGGGCTCACCCTAATGGGTCATTCTTACACTGGAAGGGCACCCATTTACGAAGGAAAATTTGAAGAGGAGGTGAAGATTTTAAGGCCCGAGGAGAGACGATGCAGCCTGAGGGTCCTCAAGGTTAAGGTTGCGGATGCGGCGGTGTATTACTGTGCAGCCAGTGAGCACAGCGCTGCAGACTGCCTTAGTGCCAGTACAAAAACCAACAGGGTGACCAACACAACTGACTGACATACAGGAGCAGTGACAATGGTTAATGTCTCTCCCTGCCACACCGGCCGTTTTCCAAGCTGGTGATTCCCGGATTCCACAACCTTCATCAAGGGCTGAATGACAGGGAATAGCAGAAGTTACGAGGAAGAGACAGAAGGAAAGAGAGAGAGCTGTGTCTCAGATTCTCAGCAAAATTTCAAAGTCCTCGTCTACACCGTTTAATTTCTGGCACTGAGTATGTTAAAAGTGAGTCACAGTCACTGTCTCATACTTGATTAATTAGAAGGTTAATTAATGATCTAAATACGACAGATAGTTAACATCACCATTGTGAAGTGATGTATAGAGTATCAATCATCTACAAGGCACAAGTCAGGAGTGTGATGGAATACTCTCCACTTGCCTGGATGGGTGCAGCTCCAACAACACTCAGGAAGCTCAACATCATACAGGACAAAGCAGCCCTCTTGATCAGCACCCCATCTACCACCTTCAACACTCACTTCCTACACCACAGTGGCAGCAGTGTTTATCATCGACAAGATGCACTGCAGCAACGCACCAAGGCTACTCAGACAGCACCTTCCAAACCCACCAACTCTACCACCTAGAAGGACAAGGGCAGTAGAATCATGGGAACACCACCACCTGCAAGTTCCCCTCCAAGTCACACACCATCCTGACTTGGAACTATATCGCCGTTTCTTCACTGTCACTGGGTCAAAATCCTGGAACTCCCTTCCTAACCGCACTGTGGGTGTACCTACCCCACATGGATTGCAGTGGTTCAAGAGGGCAGCTCACCACCACCTTCTCAAGGGCAATCAGTATTGTGAAATAATTGCTGGTCTTGCAAAAGAAATACACGTCCCATGAACGAATAAGAAAAACAAATTATATCAGGTCTTCCACGACTTCACGACGCCCCAAAACAGTTAACAGCCAATTAAGAACTGGAAATTGATGGTCAGATCCTCTGAAACTTCTTCCCTTGCTTTGATTTTTAAAAAATTCATTCTGGGGGCCTGGGTCTGAGAAGGTCAGTAGTTATTCATCGTCACTTATTGCCCTGGAGAAGGTGTGTGTTGCCTTGTAGATAACTGAAGGGTTTGCTAGGTCATTCCAGAGAGCAGTGTACTTAAAACACGGAAGCCAATTGGTTCACAGCACCATGTCACAGGCAGCAGAGACAGGCAGATAGATAGATAGGTAGTTAGATAGATAGATAGATAGATAGACAGATAGATAGATAGATAGATAGATAGATAGATAGATAGATAGATAGATAGATAGATAGATAGGTTGGAAGGCAGACAGACAGACATTAGATAGGTAGATAGACAGGCAGACAGGCAGACACATAATCAAATAGATAGAGAGACAGACGGACATGCAGATAGGTAGATATAAAGACAGACAGACAGACAGACAAATAATCAAATAGATAGAGAGACAGACAGACATGCAGATAGGTAGATATGAAGACAGACAGACAGACAGACAAATAATCAAATAGATAGAGAGACAGACAGACATGCAGATAGGTAGATATGAAGACAGACAGACGAATTCATACAGATAGAGAGACAAATTGACACAGATAGACAGACAGACACACAGCCATGCAGCTAGATAGATAGAGAGAAAGATAGACAGATAGGTACAGAGATAGATAGATAGCTATATCGATAAACAGACAGAGATCCTTGCGTTGTCTGCATACATTTGGATTATGCCCCCCTACATTTACATCCAAATCGTTAATAAATACCACAAAAAGCAGGGAACCCAGTGCTGAGCCCTGTGCAACGCCACTGGCAACAGCCCTCGAGTCGCTAAAACACCCATCAACAATTACCCTTTGTTTCCTGCCACTGAGCCAATTTTGCATTCACCTTGCTGCATTTCCCTGAATGCGATGGGATTTTCTTTTTTTGAACCAGTCTGCCATATGCAGCCTTTTCAAAAGCCTTGCAAAAATCCAGGTCGACCACGTCAACTGCACTACCCTCATCTATCTTCCTTGTTACTTCTTCAAAAAATTCGATCAAGTTGATCAAACAAGATCGTCCCTTAACAAATCTATGCTGACTATCCTGGATTAATCTGTGCCTTTCTAAGTGACAGTTTATCCTGTCTCCCAGAATAGATTGCAATAATTTGCTCATTACTGAGGTCAGACTGACTGGACTGGAAGTAGTCAGTCTATCCTTCTCTCCCTTTTTAAATGGAGGCACAAAGTTAACAATTCTCCAATCCTCCGGCACCACACCTGTAATCAGTGAGGACTGCAAAAAGATGGTCAGACCCTCTGCTATTTCTTCTCTTGCTTCTTTTTGCAGCCTAGGATTCATTTCATCCTGCCCTGGTGATTTATTAACTTTCAAGGATGCTAATCCCATTAATGTTTCCTCCCTCAGCTTCGCTCCCTTAAACCCAGAGCAACCAGCAGAAAGTGTCTTAGATCCACCGCAAACATGCCATTCAATTTCATCGACGTTTGCTATTTTCCTTCTGTCACTGAGTATGTTTAAATTCTGTCACAATCACTGTTTTACATTTGATCAACTGATTAATGATTGCAACAAGACTGTGCGGCGGTGACTTGTGAAATCAGCAATCAATTATTGAATATAAGATAGTGAACTCATTAATCTGTTCCCCTTTTTTGGCAACAAAAGTGTTAAGAATATACTGTTAACCATATAACATCGACACCCACTTTTACTCATGTAGATTTCACTCTTCTGCTTTACATCTGTACAGATACTGGCAGGAAATTAGGACAAAGACTGAATTTGTATCGTTAATTCTGCGGGTAATAATCCTCTGCAGGAGAGGATGAAACACTGAGAAGGAGGATGAATTTCAGGAAGTGACTTGAAGAAGCCCATAGCATGGGTTTCACTGGGAAAGTAACAAACACAGCTTGTTGCAGTTGCACCATGCTGCCACTGGTCGGCGCAGTGGCTCCACTATATTTCGCGCCACCACAGGCTTTGGCGCCGCTGATCAATGAGTCAATTCCTCTGCTTCTGCAATCTTTTCACTTTAAAGGCTAAACGCACTTAGATTGCCACTTTACAGTGATGTTATATGAGCCGCCTCCGCTGCCATCGAACTATTCCCCTTCTCTTCCTCCACTACTGATTTTAATTTCCAAAAGGATGTTAATAATCGCCTGTTCTGCACCGTTACCTCTGGAGTCACCCAAAGCAGCTATCGTTGCACCGCACCTTGTTTTTTTCACCTACCCTCTCCAACACCTCGCTACCTTCAGAATTCCCCTCGCCTCGGCATGACAGCAAGCTCACAAAGGGAAGAGAGTGAAGACATTTGCAGCAGAGTAGAAAGTGGGGTGGAAGGAGGGAAATGGAGACAAGAAACAAGTGGAAAGGGGAGGAAGGAAACAAACAAAAGAATGGGGGAACAACTTAAAAAGTAGGGGCGGGGACCATCTCAATGACGTTCTGCACCAGGTGAACTACAACTGCCTCTCACCCTTAAACCAGAGGAACCAACTGAAAGTGCCTCAGATCCGCACCAAACATGCCTTTCAGTTTCATCGTCTTTGCTATTTCCCTTCTGGCGCTGAGTAGGTTAAAATTCTGTCCCAATCACTCTTCTACATTTGTTTAACTGAAAAGGATGATTAATGATCTCAATAAAACTGAGTGGCGGTGACTTGTGAAATCAGTAATCGATTGTTTAATAGAAGACAGTGAACTCATTCATCTGTCCCCTAGTTTGGGAAGACAAGTGTTATTAATATGATGTTAACTCTTTAATGTTTGCACCCACTTGCAAACTTGTGGATTCCACAATTCTATTTTACATTTGTAAAGATCCAGGTGCTTGTAGGAAATTAGGACACAGACCGAATTTCCGTCGTTAATTCGGTGCAACACCGACACCCATCGTCTCAATTGTAACTCCATCGATACTAGTTCATTCCCTCTAATTTCTCTTTCTAGGTGTTTGCCGGGGTGATGTGATACATCAATGGCCTCAGTCACTGGCTGTTAAACAACCAGGACCAGTGGAAATGAACTGTCTGCAGAAAGGAACAGTTCGCAGCTACATGTACTGGTATCGTCAGTCCCCCTACAGAGGATTCCTGTTAATCGGGTTTACCTATACAGCAGGTGAACCTCAGTATGAAGAGGGTTTTAAGAGCGGGTTTGTTATTACCAGGACTCTGGACAATAAGAAATCCACTCTGACGATCGAGAGTGTGAACGCCACGGACGAGGCGGTGTATTTCTGTGCAGCTGGTGATGGGACACAGCGGTTCAGAGTCATTGGCCGCCTTGACAAAAACCCTCACACGTCTCCCTTCTAACGGGGGCATTTAACCCATCATTCGGTGAAGAGCAGCCCTGGGTGATCGGATGCGGAACTGCATCTGTTCAGTGCCCGTTCGAGTCGCAGAACTCCCATGTTCTAACTCTCCACAGCCTCCAGACAGGCATCACACACTGTCTGTGCCCACACCTGAATAATGGTTCATAGAACGGCTCTTCAACACGTACCTCGGTTCGACCACACCTGGTGCACTGTGCACAATTCTCAGCTCTATATGCCTTGTGTAGACGACACCTGAAGTGCTGGGGACAGTTCTGACTTCCAAATACCTTACTTAGAGCGCTTCTGGAGCCCTGTGTACAGTTCTGGTCTCCATCAATCTTAGTTGGACCAAATCCGCAGTGCTGTGTAGAGTGCCCTACCTGCTGAGTGGTTCCAGCATTTCTTGTTTTTATTTCAGATTTCCTGCATCCGCAGTATTTTGCTTTTATTATAGTGCTGTGCAGAGTGCTGGTCTCCATATTACACAGAGTGGTACGAGCAGAAGTGCAAAAACGATTTACAAGAATGATACCAGAGCACAAAAGGTTATAACTATCAGGAAAGATTGAAAAGTCTGGGATTCTTTTCCCCAGTCAAGAGAAGGCTGAGGGGTGACCTGATAGAGGTGCTCAAGATTATGAAGGAATATAATAGGGGAGAGGTAGAGAAGATGCCTGCACTTGCAGGGAAGGTCATGAATACATCATACTCACTAATAACTCCAAGAAATGAATTTACACAGAGTGGTAAGAATGTGGAATTCGCTAGCACACAGAAAAAATGATGTGTATAACCAGATATATGTAAATGGATGCTGGATAAAAACATTAGGGAGCAGGAAATAGCACGTCATACTGATAGGGCTGGTTGAAGACATTGTTCATGTTCTTTCATCGGATGTGGGAATAAAATGTGAGAATATGCTAAGCGGAAATCTCAAAACAGATGGTCGGAGCTATTAGATTAAAAGCAAGAGAGTAGCTCAAGCTGACGTTGGTTCCTTAGAGGTAAAGGCAGGTGAAATCATCATGGGGAATGGGGCAATAGCAGGGGAATTGAACTAATATTTTGTGCCTGTCTTCACAGTTGAATACACAAGTTCCATCCCAGAAATAGGCAGTTATCTGGGGCCTAAAAAGAGTGAGGAAATTAAGGATATTCATATCAATTGAGAAAAACCGTTGGAGAAACCTGAGGGATTAAAATCTGACAAGTCCCCTGGAACAGATGGATTATATACCAGAGTTCTAAAAGAGATAGCTGCAGAGAGAGTGGGGGCGCTGGTTATGATTTTCCAGAATTCCTTAGATTCAGGAATGGTCCCATCGGATTGAAAGCTAACAAATGTTCCACGGCTTTTTAAGAAAAGAGGCAGTGAGAAATCTCAGGATAAGGGATCAGTCATTCCGGACTGAGATGAGGAGAAATGACTTCACTCAAAGGGTTGTGAAACTTTGGATTTCTCTACCCCAGAGTGTTGTGGATGCTCCTTCACTGAATACATTTAAGGCTGGGATTTTTGATCCCTCAGGAAATGAAGGGATATGGGGAGCAGGCAGGAAAGTGAAATTGAAACCCAAGATCCGCCATGATTGTATTGAATGATGTAGCAAGCTCGATGGGATATATGGTCTGCACCTGCTCCTATTTCTTGTGTTCTGTGGGTCTGGAGTCACATGCAAGCCAGACCAGGTAAGTGCGGCGGATTCCCTTCCCTAAAAGACATGAGTGAGCCAGCTGGGTGTCAGGGCGCCTTAACTGAGACCAGCATTCAATTGCAGATTTTCCAATGAAATAATTGTATTCATTCATTAATTGAATTTAAATTCCACCATCTGACCTGGTGGGTTTCGAACGCATTTCACCTGGAGATTCTCCCCAGCCTCTGGTTTACTGGCACAGTGATATGCCAACTACACTGCCATCTGCCCCAGCCTAGTCTGGAACATGGACCCATCGGGCCGAATAGCCTGAATCTGTGCTGCAAATTCTATCTAATTCGATGTCACCAGCGTCACCAACTGCAGCAATGGATAAAAAATGGGAAGACGGAGCAATTTCAAAGCATGTCTTCATAATGCCTATTTTATCAATTGCACTGTGCAAATCTCAGGTGCCTGTAGTTACACATTGCAGCCACGAGATGGGGATGGAGCTCCACCGCAGCCTGAGTCCCACTCGCTTCTGGAAAGACTGAGCGAGCAAAGCAGCAGTGACTTGGCCAATCTACCAAATAGTCAATTCCACTAACACTGAAACAGATTAGAATCATAACCATTCCACACAAAATAGACAACTGGATTTCCCCAAGTCTGCACGTTCATAGTGACTGGTTTGAGCAAACACTTGTGATATACTAAAACAGATGATCTGAAGGAAGTAAAGAGGGGAAGCAAAGTCAGTAAACAGTGAAAGAAAAATGGAGAAGGAGGAATTTCATATAAAGAAACACATTCAGGGATGTGCACATCACTGACAAGGTCAGCATTCATTACCTGTGCCGAATTGCCCTTAACTGAATGACTTGCTCGCCCATTTCAGAGGCAGTTAACAGTGAACTACATTGCTATCAGGTGATGCATTTTGGAAGAAGGGAGACAGAGAGGAAATACAGACTTAATGACACAGGCCTGAAGAGTGTTCAAGGGCAGAGGGACCTGGGGGTTAATGTGCATAGATCTTTGAAGGTGGCAGGACATATGGAGAGAGAGGTTCACGAAGCTTATGGGATCTTGGGATTCATGAACAGAGGTATAAAGTACAAAAGCAGGGTGGTTGTGCTCAACATATATGAGGTTCTGGTTAGGCCCCAACTTGAGTACTGAGCCAGGTTCTGGTCACCACACTTTAGGAAGGATGTAGGGTCCTTGAAAGGGTGCAGAGGAGATTTACCGGGATGGTTCCAGGGATGAGAGATTTTAGCTACATGGTTAGTTTGGTGAAGCTGGGGTTGTTCTCCTTGGAGCAAAGGAAATTGAGGGGAGATTTGACAGAAGTGTACAAAATGAAGAGAGGTTTAGATAAAGTAGACAAAGAAAAACTGTTCCCATTAGCTGATTGTACAAAGACTAGGGGACGAAGAGGATAGGAATAAAACAGAGAATAAACGCTGAGAAAAACTGAAATCCGATAAGGAGTTGAGGAGAATTCTTTACCCAAAATACAGAATTCAATGCCAGCAGAAACTGCTAAGACAAAGGCAGGAACAGGAAGGGGCCATTCAGGCCCTCAATTCTGTACCACCATTCAATGAGACCATGGCTGATCTATGATCTAACTCCATATTCCCGCCTTTGCCCCATATCCCTTAATATTTATTTTGGATCACAAAAACCTATCCATCTCCGATTTCAAATTAACAATTGATTCAGCATCAATTTCCGTTAGCAGAAGAGAGTTCAAACCTCTCCACCCATTGTGTGTAAAAGTGTTTCCTAATTTCACTCCTGAAAGGTCTGGCTCTAATTTTTAGTCTTGGCCTCTTAGTCCTAGATTCCCAAACCAGCGGAAATAGTTTTTCTCTATCTACTCCCAAAGACTAAATAAATACGACTTCAAACTGGAGACCTCCAGCCTGCGGGAGAATCACTCAGCCGTGTATTTCTGTGCCTGGAGAGATCACAGTGACTCAGAGAGATGGAGCCGTTCAACAACAACCCCAAAGGCAGCAGGAAACACCTGTTTCAGATAAAATTGCTCAGTGCCTCGACCTACTGTTCCCTCATGCAGAGTGACAGTGTTTATTGCAATAAAAAGAGTTGAGTTATGATTGTAGTGACACACTAGATTTACAGGTGCTGCCGAGGGTGCAATGAACGATTAATAAGGATGTCACGAGATCTCAGAATGTAACTATCAGGAATCAATGACAATAATCTGGGTTTTTATGACCCTGTGTTTACCTTCTCCACAGGGACAGCAGAGGGGGATCCAGGACCATGGAACGGACAATAGCTTTGAGAAGAATTTAGTGAGAAAATTGAAAGAGCAGGAGATCCATGTAGATCCAGCTTGACATACATCAACAGGACAAGGACACCCACTTCATTAGAGAGAGAAAGAGTGCGTGTGTGAGAGAGAGATCTAGTGAGAGAGAGGAAAAACGGCAGACAGTGTTAAAGAGACTGAGACAAAGAGGGAGACAGAGCTGGAGTCAAAGACAGCGAGACAGCAAGAGACACATAATGAGAGACAGAGGGAGAGAGGGACAGAGAGAGAGAGAGAGAGAAAGAGAGACTGAGATAAAGAGCCTGCGGCAGATAGGGAAATAGATCTCGAGAGAGACAGAGAAAGAACTAAAGAGATAGTAAGAGTAAGAGAGAAGGAGAGTCAGAGAGAATGAGAGAGTGGGAGACATGACCCGAGATACATGAGTGGAGAGGGAGAGTCAGAGAGAGAAAGTGAGTGAAGATAGACTGAGATAGAGAGGGAGAGAGAGTCTGAGAAAGGAAGAGAGTGGGAGACATAACCCGAGACACATGAGGAGAGACAGAGAGAGAGCGCAAGAGAGCGGAAGGTAAACTGAGATAGAGAGAGAGAGAGACAGAGAGAGAGAAGGAGATTGGCAACCAATTCAATTCTGATTTGTTGACCTGGGGGAATGGGCGTCACCAACATTGTATCACTTCCTAATGCTCTTCATGTTCCTCCGAATGATTTGTCAAGAGTGGATTTGGACCCTCACAAGACTCTAAGCTCCTGCTCTCACTCCTGTGTCTATTAAGAGAACAGGTTATAGTGAAAGATGTATCAGTTACTGGGTCTGATAATCCTGTTTCACTGTAAGTGAGTGTGAAATACAAAAACTATCTTTAATAACCTTCCTCTCCTCTCCCTGTCTCCCTTTCATTCCTAGAAGTTCCCTGTTTACTGATCTCCTCCTCTCTCCATCTCTCTCCCAGATGTGAACTCACAGACGATCCACCAGATTCCAGCCGCTGTCTCCAGATTGCGTGGAGAGGCAGTGGAACTGAGGTGCACTGTGGAGGGCACCAGTACTGCTAGAATGTACTGGTACAGACAATACCCGGGGAAGGAGCCACTGTTGATGTTTTATTCCAATACTGCTAACTATGTGGATCCAGAGGGGATGGTGGACGGTTTCACAGCCGAGAGACCGACTGACTACCAGTTCAACCTGGAGTCTTCCAGCCTGCAGGAGAATCACTCTGCGGTGTATTTCTGTGCCTGGAGTCCTAACAGTGACTCAGAGAGATGGAGCAGTTCAATAAAAACCCCAAAGGCAACAGGAAACACCTGTTTCAGATAAAACCAGGCGGTGCTGCACCCTGTTGGGTGTTTTTATCAATGGGAACATGTTTTTCACAAGAAGACAGAGCGGATTGAAATAGAAAGAAATTAGATTCAGAGACAGTGGAAAATTGTGAGATACAATTTAGAGGAATGATACCGGTACTGAGAAGTCATAACGATCAAGGAAGTCTGAACAGGCTGGGGGATCGTTTCACCAGAAACGAGAAGACTTCAGGATGAAACTTTAGAGTTCATAGAGAGATTATGAAAGGGTTTCATGAGTGAAGAGCTGATTAGGTACATAGATAGATAGATAGATAGATAGATAGATAGATAGATAGATAGATAGATAGATAGATAGATAGATAGATAGATAGATAGATAGATAGATAGGTAGATGGATAGATGGATAGGTAGATGGATAGATCGATAGATAGATGGATAGATAGATAGATAGATAGATAGATAGATAGATAGATAGATAGATAGATAGATAGATAGATAGATGGATAGATAGATAGATAGATATGTAGGTAGACAGATATGTAGATAGGTAGATAGGTAGTTAGGTCGATAGGTAGGTAGGTAGGTCGTTAGGTAGGTAGATAGATAGATAGATAGATAGATAGATAGATAGACAGATAGATAGATAGATAGATAGATAGATAGATAGATAGATAGATAGATAGATAGATAGATAGATAGATAGATAGATAGATAGGCATGCAGGCAGGCAGGCAGGCAGACAAGTAGGTCGATCGGAACAGAGACAGATAGGTAAATAGATATACAGACACTGTTGTGTTTTATTCACTGACAGTGTTGTCTTTCTCCACAGTGACAGCAGAGGGCGGTGTAGGACCGTGATAAGGATCAGATTATTGATGATGTTTCAATAGGGACTTTGAAACGTGTCTATGAACCTCTCCTGATAATTAAAGAACTACATCCCGGTTACAGTCTGGTGAACTGAACACAAGATACCGCAGATGCTGGATGGTTTAGGTTCTTGGGGCTCTGTCACTATATTGGTGCTCATTGCGTTTCTGGGTTATAAATAAATAAGGATGGAAATACTAATCAGGTCAGACAGCCTCTGTGGAGGGGGAAAAATTAACATATCAGGTCCTAGATCATTCAGCAGAACTGGAAGGATTTAGAGGTCTATCAACTTTTAAGCAGCACAAAGCCAGGGAGAGGGAGAATCGGAGGAATGCAGGAGAGATTTAATAACAAAACTAAGGCTGGTGCAAGACAAAGGGGATGTTAATGGGTCAAGTAAAGAACAAGAGATGGGTCTAGTGGAGATGGAAATGGCAGAAACACAATCATTACCAACAAACCTCTGCCCATACAAACTGGAGCAGTGGTTATGATCAGAAATTGTTTAACTCACTGTTGAGCCCAGAAAGCTGTAAAGAATCCAATTGAAAGATGAGGTGCTTTTCTTCGAGTTTCTGTTGAGCTTCACTGGAGCAGAGAAGGAGGTCGAGGACAGAGAGGTCAGGGTGGGAGTGGGAATGAGAATTAAAAGTATCCGCTAACCAGAATCTCAGGGTCACACTTGCAGCCTGAATGCAGGATGTTCCACAATGCTGTTAGCCTGTTGCTGTATTTGGTCTCTGCAGCTGGTCCCACTCCCCCTGCCCTTTCTACATAACACTGCACATTTTCCTTACACATAATTATTCAAAATTCCTTTTGAAAGCCACGATTGAATCTGCCTCCCCCGCACTCTCAGGTAGTGCATTCCAGATCCTAACCATTCACTGTGTCAAAACGTTTCCTCAGTTCACCTTTGGATCTTCTGCCAATTACCTTCAATAAATGACCTCTGGTTCTCAATCAATCCGGTGATGAAACATAGAGACAGAGAGGGTGAATCAGGGAGACGTCGTGAGGAAAAGCTCAGTGGAAATGAACGGGACAGAGGGAGACAGAGACAGAAAGATGCACACACACACAAACACACACAGATACAGAGAGAGAAAGAGAGTGAAAGAGTTGTAGACATAAAGCTGGATATATGCAAATAGAGAGAGAGAGAGAGACATTGTCAACCTACTCCACTCTGACTTGTTTACCTGGGCGTCACCATCTCTGCATCACTTCCTAATGCCCTTCCTGTTCCTCCCAATGATTTGTAAAGAGTGGGTTGGTTATTGACAACACTCATCGCTCCTGCTCTCTCCCCTTTGCTGATTCAGAGGGCAGCTTAAAGTAAATGATGTATCCGTTACTGACTCTGATCAACCTGTTTCACCGTAAGGCATTTTATTGAAACAATAATTCTACTTAACATTTCTTTAGGTGATGTTTTTATTTATTTATTTCTCTCTTTCTCTCTCCCACTGGACTGAAGTTCCCTGTTTACTGATCTCCTCCTCTCCATGTCTCTTTCCCAGATGTGAACACACAGACTATCCACCAGACTCCCGCCGCTGTCTCCAAATTTTCTGAGCAGCAGGTGAAGCTGAAATGCACCGTGCAGGGCAGCAGTAACCCTGACATGTTCTGGTACAGACAATACCCGGGGAAGGAGCCACAGTTTATGTTTTACTCCACAGGTACTGATCACATAAATCCGGAGAAGGCGGTGGACGGTTTCACCGCCGAGAGACTGACTAGCTCCCAGTTCAATCTGGAGCCCTCCAGCCTGCGGAAGAATCACACGGCAGTGTATTTCTGTACCTGGAGAGATTACAGTGACTCAGAGAGTTGGAGCAGTTCAACAAAAACCCCAAAGGCAGCAGGAAACACCTGTGGAGGGTAAAACTGCCCGAAGCCTCGAATTTCTTTTGTTTTGCAGAGCGAAAGTGTTTATGATAACAAGAAGAGATGGGTCAGAGTGGTAGTGAGAGATTAGATATACAGGTAGTAGAGAATGTGCTAAGAACAATTGACAAGGATAACACGAGATCTGAGGTTCTAACTATCAGGAAAGATCAATTATAAAACGACTTGAGTTCTTCTGCATTGACACTGAGTTTTCCTCCTCTGTAGGGTTAACAGAGGGTGCTCTAGGACCATGAATACACAATGGCCTGGCAAACATTTAATAGGAAAACAGAAAGAGGCAGAGATCATACAGCCCTCGAGCTTCATACACATTGACAGGAGAAGCACATTCATCACCTTCGAGAGGGATACACACACACTCAACGAGAGAGACAAAGAGAAGGAGACCGAGTGTGTGAGAGAGGGATAGAACAAGATTGAGAGGAAAACTGACAGCGACAGAGAGACTGAGACAGAGAGACAGAGACTGGGACAGATAGACTGAGACAAAGAGACAGAGAGACTGAGCCTGAGACAGAGAGAGACTGAGAGAGAGACTGAGAAAGAGAGATTGAGACAGAGAGGAGAAGAGAGAGGAGAGCGAGGAGGACAGAGAGGGGGAACAAGAAAGAGCGAGAGGGAAAACAAAAAACACAGAGGAAGAGACTGAGACAGAGACACTGAGACAGAGAGACAGAGAGAGAGACTGAGAGACAGAGCGAGACAGAGAGTGAGAGAGGGACAGAGAGAGAGAGCGTTAGAGAGACTGAGAGAGAGAGACTGAGAGAGAGAGACTGAGAGAAAGCGACTGAGGGAAAGCGACTGAGACATAGAGACAGACAGAGGAGAGAGAGGAGGACAGAGAGGGGGAAGAAGGAAGTGCGAGAGAAAAGCAAAAAAAACACAGAGGAAGAGAGTGAGACAGATTGGGTGACAGACACACACACACACAGAATGAGACAGGGAGAGAAAGACAGTAAGCACTAAAACAGAGGGAGACAGTGAACTAAAGACAGAGCGAGTGAAAAACACACGCACACACATGCACAGCTTTGTATCCGTGCCCATTCATCTTCCAACTCATTGAATAAGAATATCCCGTGATCTCAGGATTGTAACTATCAGGAAAGAATAACAATAAAAGGACTGGGGCCGTTATAGACTGACACTGTTTATGTTTTGACCACAGGGACAGCTGAGGAAGCTCTAGGACCATGTGATGTACAATGGCTTTTGAGAAGGAGTTCACAGGAAAACTGAAACAGTGAGAGAACATACAGTCCTCCAGGTTGATATACATGACCAGGAGAAGGAAATCCACATCCTTAGAGAGAGAGAAGAGAGAGAGAGACACACACACAGCGAGAGAGACAGAGAGACAAACAAAGAGAGAGAGAGAGACCTAATGTGTGTGTATCTGTGAGAGAGAGACTGAAATAAACAGACTGAGACATATAGGGAGGCATAGAAGAGAGACAGAGAGGAAGAAAGGAGCATCACAAGTAAAGGACAGGGAGAGACAGAGAGAGAGAGAGAAAGTGGGACATTGGCAACCAACTCGATTCTCATTTGTTGATGTGGGAAATGAACGTCACCATCTCTGCATCACTTCATAATGCTCTCCCTGTTCCTCCCAATGATTTGTAAAGAGTGGGTTGGTTATTGAAAACACTCATCACTCCTGCTCTCTCCCCTTTGCAGATTCAGAAGGCAGCTTCAAGTAAAAGATGTATCTGTTACTGACTCTGATCACCCTGTTTCACCGTAAGGGATTTTATTGAAACAATAATTCTACTTAACATTTCTTTAGGATATGGTTTTATTTATTTCGTTCTCTCCTACTCTCTCTTTCTCTCTACCCACTGGACTGAATTTCCCTGTTTATTGATCTCCTCCTCTCCCTGTCTCTTTCCCAGATGTGAACTCACAGACTATCCACCAGACTCCCGCCTCTGTCTCCAAATTTTCTGAGGAGCAGGTGAAGCTGAAATGCACCGTGGATGGCACCAGTAACCCTTACATGTACTGGTACAGAGAATACCCGGGGAAGGAGCCACAGCTGATGTTTTACTCCCTAACTGCACAAAGGGTGAACTCAGAGGAGACGGTGGAGGGTTTCACCGCCGAGAGACCGACTGACTCCGAGTTCAACCTGCAGTCCTCCAGCCTGCGGGAGAATCACTCGGCCGTGTATTTCTGTGCCTGGAGAGATCACAGTGACTCAGAGAGATGGAGCAGTTCAACAAAAACCCTAAAGGCAGCAGGAAACACCTGTGGAGGGTAAAACCGTTTGGTGCCTCTACCTGTTGTTTCCTTATGCAGAGTGAAAGTGTTTGTTACAATAAAAAGAGTTGAGTTATGATTGTAGTGACACACTAGATTTACAGGTACTGCCGAGGGTGCAATGAACGATTAATAAGGATGTAACGAGATCTCAGAATGTAACTATCAGGAATCAATCATTTAATCTCGTCAGTAATTTGCTGAATTAGTAACCCTACAACCATCATATTAATCATTCACTGTAAAAAACACAGCTGTGCAACAGTTGGGACCTAAAAAGCTTTGCAGGATTTCTGCCACTATTAGTGCCTAATTGCTTAAAAAATAAGCAGATTGGCAGCCAATTCAATTCTCATTTGTTGAATTGGGGGAATGGGCGTCTCCATCATTGTATCACTTCCTAATGCTCTTCATGTTCCTCCCAATGATTTGTAAAGAGTGGATTTGGACCTTCACAAGACTCTAAGCTCCTGCTGTCACTCCTGTGTCCATTAACAGAACAAGTTGAAGTGAAAGATGTATCTGTTACTGTGTCTGATAATCCTGTTTCATTGTAAGTGAGTGTGAAATACAAAGATTATCGTTAATAACCTTCCTCTCCTCTCCCTGTCTCCCTTTCATTCCCAGATGCTCCCTGTTTACTGATCTCCTCCTCTCTCCATCTCTCTCCCAGATGTGAACTCACAGACTATCCACCAGACTCCCGCCGCTGTCTCCAGATTTCCCGGGAAAGGAGTGGAACTGAGGTGCACTGTGGAGGGGAGCAGCAGTAACATCTACATGTACTGGTACAGACAAGAGCCGGGGAAGGAGCCGCTGTTGATGTTTTACTCCAGTATTGCTAACTATGTGGATCCAGAGGGGACGGTGGATGGTTTCACCGCTGAGAGACTGAATGAGTACGAGTTCAACCTGGAGACCTCCAGCCTGTGGGAGAATCACTCGGCCGTGTATTTCTGTGCCTGGAGTCTTCACAGTGACTCAGAGCGATGGAGCATTTCAACAAAAACCCCAAAGGCAGCAGGAAATACATGTTTCAGATAAAACCAGGCGGTGTTGCGTCCTGTTGGGTGTTTTTATCATTGGGAACATGTTTTTCACAAGAAGACAGGGCGGATTTAAATAGAAATTGAGAGGTTAAATATAGAAACACAGGGGAATTGTGAAACAGACTTGACAGGAATGATATCAGAACACAGAGGTTAAAGTTATCAAGAAAGTTTGAACATCGGGGGATTATTTCTCCAGAAAGGAGAAGACAAGAGTAAACTTTCAGCGGTCTTAGAGAGATTATTAAAGATTTCAATATCTGAAATGAAGATCAGATAAAAACAGACAGGCAGACAGTCAGATAGACAGAAAGATAGATACGGTGTGGTTTTATTTCACTGCGTTTTCTTTCTCCAAAGGGACAGCAGAGTGCGCTGTTGGACCATGATAAACATCAGAGTCTGGAACACAGTTTAACAGTGACCTGGGAACACAAGGAGAACTTTCATCACCTCGAAAACACTCCGCCCTTCAATGAGTTCGTGACTTATCAATAACTTTCTGTCGCTCCCTCTCTCCATCCCTCTCTCTCCATCCCTCTCTTTCCATCCCTCTCTCTCCATCCCTCTCTCTCCATCTCTCTCGCTCCCTCTCTCTCTCTATTCCCCACTCTACCACTAGTTCCAAAGCCGGCGTAAAATGGTCGAATGCGAATTAACATTCCTGTCTTTTACAGGGGCAGTGACTGTCTCTCTATGTAGCTCGCTATTTCTCTACCTGTCTGACTTTCCCTCCAACTCTCTATTTCTCTACCTCTCTCTCTATAAATCTATCTCTCTACCTGGTGATCTATCTCTCTGTCTCTCTATCTATCCAACTCTATCTTCAGGTGATTACACTTTGTATGAACTAATTAAACATGCTGCACTAATATAATGAATGACCATCTTTTCCGGGATTTTCTATACATTGACCAGTAGATGATGTGTTTTGTCATCAATTATCTATCAAAATCTTTTATCATCTTCAATATCTGTATCACATCAACCATTAAACGTCTCTGCTCTCAGGAGAGAAACCCCCAGCTTCTCCAGTCTCTCCAAAGTAATTGAACTCCCTCATCCCTGGTACCAGTCTTGTTAATCTCCCTCTAACCTTCACTACACAGAGGCGAACAACCCATCAATGAACAGGAACTAACTCAGCTCGATACCCTTAACCATCTGAGCGCTGTTTCACACTGTTCAAAGGCGAGATCCCTCTCCAGATAACTTCATCTCTGGGACACCTGCCTCCTGACAGCGAGTTCAGAAGAGCACAAGTGTCCTTCTAGAATAATGGTACCACATTCGCTGTCCTCCAGTCCTCTGAGACCACTCCTGTGGCCAGAGGGGAATTGAAAATTTGTGTCAGAGGCCCTGAAATCTCCTCCCTTGCCTCACATAACAGCCTGGGATATGTCTCATCCGGGCTGCGGTCTTATCCACTTTTAAGTCTTCTAAAACAGCTGATACTCCTCCCTTTAAAAGCAAATATGTTCAAGTATATCACAACCCCCCTCCCTGATATCTACACCTACATCATCCTTCTCCATAGTGAACATAGTGAAATATGCCGTTCTTACACGGTCTGGCCTATATGTGCCTCCAGACCAACAGCAATGTTGTTGACTATTAACTGCCCAGCAGGTATTCCCGAAGATGGTTCACCACCACCTTCTCAAGGGCAATAAGGGATGGGCACACTCTTTGGGTCCAGAGGGTTGTTTCCCTGAATTGTACTCTATCAAATCCCTTTCTGAAATGTGAACACCTCTATTCAATCTCCCCCTATCCTCCTGTGTTGTATCATTCTACAACATTGCTACGGAAAGTAATGGGGTGGAGCAGAGTGTCGCAGTAAGTGACTGCCAATCACAATGACAACCGGATGCTGGGTATTTAATTGGATACAATATAGAAACTGCCTGCAAGTGTGTTGTTGAAAACTCCACACGTTCACACATCGAGTTCGTATCGAATGAAGAAATCATGTTGCATGAAGTTCTCAGTCTAATCTTGATGGCTGCACTCTTCCCACGTAAGTCAAAGTCAGAAACTGTGTCGAATAATGTATTGTAATGTCAGCGGTGATTCTGTTCCATAACACTGCTGTGTCAGAGTCTCACTCCAGAACACTTGAGCTCAAAGTCAAAACTAACACCCCAGGTGTCAGGGCTGAGGGAGTGCTGGACTGTCGCAGAGGCAGTACTGCGGGTGTGCTGCACTGCCGCAGAGGCAGTACTGCGGGTGTGCCGCACTGTCGCAGAGGCAGTCCTGAGGGAGTTACTACATTGGTTGCAAAGCCCTTTCTGATGCCCTGAGGTCCTGAACTGCGATATATTAATGTAAGCCCTCTCTTTCTTGTAATGCAGCCTCTGCTCCAATCCATTGTTGACTGAAATAATAATCTAATCGATGTTCCGTCCAACAGGAATACTCGCCTCCTATGTGGAACAGTCACCCTCTATCCTATCACTTTCCGCAGGAGAGTCGACAACACTCAGATGCACGCTGAAGAATACTGGCTACACATTAATGTCCTGGTACAGACAACAACCAGACAGGGCACTGGAAGCTCTGTTCTATTCTGCTGGAACAGGGTCTGTCACCAATTACACGTCCGAGTCATTTAAGGCAGACAGAGCCAGCAATACACTGTTTACTTTGGCACTGAGAGACGCCGCTCCATCTCACACCGCTGTCTATTTCTGCGCTTGTAGTATCGCACAGTGTTTGAGAAAGCGGATCAGCAGCTGCAAAAACCTGCAGCGGATGAACGGGAGTTCAGTGCTCATCTTCAACTGGCAGGGGTCAGCAGTAGATTGAAGCTTATTGTTCATATCTATCTGTCCACCTGATTGTTTATCTCTCTGTCTCTCTATCTATCTATCACTTTACCTGGTTATCTATCTCTCTGTCTCTCTGTCTATCTAAATCTATCTTTAGGTAATTAAAGTTTGTATGAACTAATTAAACATACTGCAGTAATGTAATGAATGACCATCTTTTCATAGATTTTCTATATATTGACCAGTAGAAGATGTGATTTGTCATCAATTATCTATCAAAATCCTCTATGATCTTCAATATCTGTATCACATCTACCATTAACCTTCTCTGTTCTAAGGGCAGAAACCCCCAGCTTCTCCAGTCTCTCCACAGTAAATGAAGTCCCTCATCCCTGATACAAGTCTGGTTAATCTCCCTCTAACCTTCACTACACAGAGGTGAACAACTCCCCAATGCACAGAAACTAACTCAGCGCAGAACCCTGAACCATCTGAGCGCTGTTTCACACTGTTCAAAGTCGAAACCCCTCTCCAGATACCTTCATCTCTGGGACACCTGCCTCCTGACAGCGAGTTCAGAAGCTGCTGAAAACTCTTTACCCACTTTCACCTCAGACTCGAGTCACATTTAATGTGTTCTTCAAAGAAACTAGCAGTTCAGACCAGTGAACAATTTAACCATTTAACTCCCATTCACCACGGAGGTTCGGCAGCAGAGCAGTTATGTTACTGGGCTAGTAATCCAGAGGCCTGGACTAATGATCCCCAGACTTGAGTTCAATTCCCACCGGGGCAGAAATGCAATTTAAATTCAATTAATTAAATAAATAAAAATCTGTCATGGAAAGTATGAGTAATCCTGAACATGGAGTGTCTTAAAAACCCAGCGTCTTCATTGATTACCTTCAGGGAAGGAAATCCGCCATTCCTACCCGGTCTGGCCTATATGTGACTCCAGACCCACAGCAATGTGGTTGACTATTAACTGCCCTCTGATATGGCCCAGCAGGTATTCCCGAAGATGGTTCACCATCACCTTCTCAGGGGCAATAAGGGATGGGCACATTCTCTGGGTGTAGAGGGGCGTTTCCCTGAATTCTACTCTATCAAAGCCCTTTCTGAAATGTGAACACCTCTATTCAATCTCCCCCTATCCTCCTGTGTTGTATCATTCTACAACATTGCTATGCAAAGTAATGGGGTGGAGCAGAGTGTCACAGTAAGTGACTGCCAATAACAATGACAACCGGATGCTGGGTATTTGATTGGATACAATAAAGAAACCGCCTGCAAGTGTGTTGTTGAAAACTCCACACGTTCACACATCTGTCTAATCTTGATGCCTGCCCTGTTCCCACGTAAGTCAAAGTCAGAAACAGTGTCGAATAATGTATTGTAATGTTAGGGGTGATTCTGTCCGGAACACTCCTGTGTCTGAGTCTCACTCCAGAACATTTGAGCTCAATGTCAAGGCTGACAAACCACGTGTCAGGACTGAGGGAGTGCTGCACTGTCGCAGAGGCAGTACTGGGGAAGTGCTGCACTGTCGCAGAGGCAGTACTGAGGGAGTGCTGCACTGTCGCAAAGGCTGTACTGAGGGTGTGCTGCACTGTCGCAGAGGCAGTACTGAGGGAGTGCAGCACTGTCACAGAGGCAGTACTGAGGGTGTGCTGCACTGTCGCAGAGGCAGTACTGAGGGAGTGCAGCACTGTCACAGAGGCAGTACTTAGTGGGTGCTGCACTGTCGCAGAGGCTGTACTGAGGGAGTAACTACATTGGTTGCAAAGCCCTTTCTGATGTCCTGAGGTCCTGAATGGCGCTATATCAATGTAAGCCCTTTTTTTCTTGCAATGCAACCCCTGCTCCATTCCATTATTGACTGAAATGATAATCTAATCGATGTTCCATCCAAAGGAATACTCGCCTCCTATGTGGAACAGTCGGCCTCTATCCTATCGATTGCAGCAGGAGAGTCGACAACACTCAGATGCACGCTGACCAATACTGCCTATTCCTTTCTGTACTGGTACAGACAACAACCAGACAGGGCACTGGAAGCTCTGTTCTTTTCTGCTCCAGAAGGGTCTGTTACCAATTACACGTCCGAGTCATTTAAGGCAGACAGAGCCAGCAATACACTGTTTACTTTGGCACTGAGAGACGCCACTCCATCTCACACCGCTGTCTATTTCTGCGCTTGCAGTGTCGCACAGTGTTTGAGAAAGCGGATCCGCAGCTGCAAAAACCTGCAGCGGATGAACGGGAGTTCAGTGCTCATCTTCCACCGACAGGGGGCAGCAGTAGATTGAATCTCTGTGCTCATCCTCCCCCGGCAGGGGGCAGCAGAGAATGAATCTCAGTGCTCATTTGTCGCCAGCAGGTGGCAGCAGTAGATTGAATCTCAGTGCTCATTTTCCGCCAGCAGGTGGCAGCAGTAGATTTGAGCCACCCTGATGGTTATAGGCCCAGTAATGAGCACAGACCGAGCTGTCGAATAGATCAGCAGCCCAGTGTGACCCAGATATTGTTGAACCTACTTCCCTTGGGCCAGTGTTGCAGGAAATGATTGCCAGGACTCCCAGCTGACTATTTGTGAATCAACATCGGCCTGTTTTTCTTAATTCGTTCATGAGATGTGGGCCTCGCCAGCGAGGCCAGCATTTATTGCCCATTCCTAATAGCCCTTGAACTGGATGACTTGCTTGGTCATTGCAGAGGGCTTTTAAGAGTCTACCACAATGTGTGGATCTGGAGTCACAAGTAGGCCAGACCAGGTGAAGGAGGCAGATTTCCATCCCTAATGGACATCAGTGAACTAAATGGATTGCTGCAATTTCATGATCTGTATTGGTGGGATTCACCCTCACGTTACGAAAACACTAGCTGAGGCTGTGGATGAGGAGTCTAGTTGAATTAGCAACACACGAATACATCCTCCACAGGAGCAGATCATTTGGAATCCAGATGTCTATCATTGGGAATCTACATGTGGCTAATTTGGGAATGCCGATGAGGTTCATTTGGAATCTGGATATGAACAGTTGGAGATTTCTAATCAATAAGTTAGGAACTGAACAACAGACACCCTTGTTGAGGATGTTAACAACACTTAATCCAGTCACTCAGCCATCATAAGCAACCACGTCCATTCTGATTGGTTGGGTGGTGGAAGGGGGCGTGTCCAACACTGCATCACGTCTTCATGCCCTTCATGTCTTACTCAATGATTTGTCAGGAGCGGATTGGTTAGCCACAGAACTGATCTCATCTGTTCCACTGCCTTTGCTGTTTGACAGGGCAGTGTCAAGTGGGAGATGTATCTGTTCCTGGCTCTGATAATCCTGGTTCAACGTAAGTGCCAAATACAAAGATTATCAGTCAGAACCTTCCTCTCCTCTCCCTGTCTTTCTTTCATTCCCAGAAATTCCCTGTTTACTGATCTCCTCCTCTCTCCATCTCTCTCCCAGATGTGAACTCACAGACTATCCACCAGATTCCCGCCGCTGTCTCCAGATTTCCCGGGAAAGGAGTGGAACTGATGTGCACTGTGGAGGGGAGCAGCAGTAACCTCAACATGTACTGGTACAGACAATACCCGGGGAACGAGCCGCTGTTGATGTTTTACTCCAATACTGCTAACTATGTGGATCCAGAGCGGACGGTGGATGGTTTCACCGCCGAGAGACAGACTGATTCCCAGTTCAACCTGGAGTCCTCCAGCCTTCGGGAGAATCACTCGGCCGTGTATTTCTGTGCCTGGAGTCTTCAGACTGACTCAGAGAGATGGTGCAGTTCAACAAAAACCCCAAAGGCAGCAGGAAATACCTGTTTCAGATAAAATAAGGCGGTGCTGCATCCTGTTGGGTGTTTTTATCATTGGGAACATGTTTTTCACAAGAAGACAGGCGGATTTCTATAGAAAGTAACAGGTTAGATATGGAAACACAGGAGAATTGTGAAATCGACTTCACAGGAATGATATCAGAACACAGAGGTTAAAGTTATCAAGATAGTTTGAACATCAGGGGATCTTTGCTCCAGAAAGGAGAAACTGAAGGGTAAACATTCAGCGTTCTTAGAGAGATTATTAAAGATTTTAATATGTGAAATGAAGATCAGATAAATGCAGATAGATAGAGAGATCGATAGATAGAGAGATAGATACATACGTTGTCGTTTTATGTCACTGTGTTTTTTTACTCCAAAGGGACAGCGGAGTGCGCTGTAGGACCATGATAAACATCAGAGTCTGGAACACACTCCGCCCTTCAATGAGATCATGACTGATCAATAACTTCCTGTCGCTCCCTCTCTCCATCCCTCTCTCTCACTCTCTCCATCTCTCTCTCTCACTCTCTCCATCAGTCCCCCTCCATTCCTCTCTCTCCCTCCCTCTCTTTCCCTCTCCCTCCATCCCTCTACCTCATTCTAGTTACCAAGCTGGTGTAAAATGAGAGAATGCCAATTAACATCCCTGTCTTTTGCAGGGGCAGTGACTGTCTCTCTGTCTGGCTCGTTATTTCTCTACCTCTCTGAATTTCCCTCTATCTCTCTATTTCTCAACCTCTCTCTATATCTATCTGTCTACCTGACTGTCTCTCTATCCAGCTTGCTATTTCTCTACCTATCTGAGTTTCCCTCGATCTACCTCTCTCTCTCAGTATCTACCTGTCTACCTGACTGTCTCTCTATCTATCCATCTCTCTAACTGGTTATCTATCTCTCTGTCTCTCTATCTATATATCTCTCTAACTGGTTATCTATCTCTCTGTCTCTCTATCTATATATCTCTCTACCTGGTTATCTATCTCTCTGTCTCTCTATCTATATATCTCTCTAACTGGTTATCTATCTCTCTGTCTCTCTGTCTATATATCTCTCTACCCGGTTACCTATCTCTCTGTCTCTCTATCTATATATCTCTCTAACTGGTTATCTATCTCTCTGTCTCTCTATCTATATATCTCTCTAACTGGTTATCTATCACTCTGTCTCTCGATCTATATATCTCTCTAACTGGTTATCTATCTCTCTGTCTCTCTATCTATATATCTCTCTACCTGGTTATCTATCACTCTGTCTCTCTATCGAAATATCTCTCTACCTGGTTACCTATCTCTCTGTCTCTCTATCTATATATCTCTCTACCTGGTTACCTATCTCTCTGTCTCTCTATCTATATATCTCTCTAACTGGTTATCTATCTCTCTGTCTCTCTATCTATATATCTCTCTAACTGGTTATCTATCTCTCTGTCTCTCTATCTATATATCTCCCTACCTGGTTATCTATCTCTCTGTCTCTCTATCTATATATCTCTCTAACTGGTTACCTATCTCTCTGTCTCTCTATCTATATATCTCTCTAACTGGTTATCTATCACTCTGTCTCTCTATCTATATATCTCTCTAACTGGTTATCTATCACTCTGTCTCTCTATCTATCTATCTCTCTACCTGGTTACCTATCACTCTGTCTCTGGATCAATCGATCTCTTACCTGGTTATCTATCTCTCTGTCTCTCTATCTGTATATCTCTCTAACTGGTTATCTATCCCCGGAACAGGATCCTATCTAAATACCCCACAGGGAACAGACTCCTATCTAAATACCCCCCCCCCCGGGCCCCGGGAACAGACCCCCATCTAAATACCCCCCCCCCCCCCCAGGAACAGCCTCCTATCTAAATAGCCCACCACCCCCGAGGAACAGACTCCTATCTAAATACCCCACAACAGACTCCTATCTAAATACCCCACCGGGAACAGACTCCTATCTAAATAACCCCCCCCCCCCCGGGAACAGACTCCTATCTAAATACCCCCCCCCCGGGCCCCGGGAACAGACCCCCATCTAAATACACCCCCCCAGGAACAGACTCCTATCTAAATACCCCACCACGCCCGAGGAACAGACTCCCATCTAAATACCTCCCCCAGGAACAGACTCCCATCTAAATACCTCCCCCAGGAACAGACTCCTATCTAAATACCTCCCCCAGGAACAGCCTCCTATCTAAATACCCCACCACCCCCGAGGAACAGACTCCTATCTAAATACCCCACAACAGACTCCTATCTAAATACCCCCCCCCCCCCCGGGAACCGACTCCTATCTAAATACCCCACCGGGAACAGACTCCTATCTAAATACCCCCCCCCCCCGGGAACAGACTCCTATCTAAATACCACCCCGCCCCCCGGGTCCCGGGAACAGACCCCCATCTAAATACCCCCCCCAGGAACAGACTCCTATCTAAATACCGCCCCCCACCACCCCCGGAACAGACTCCTATCTAAATACCCCGCCCCCGGGAACAGACTCCTATCTACATACCCCCCCCACCCCCGGAACAGGATCCTATCTAAATACCCCCCAGGAACAGACTCCTATCTAAATACCCCCCCCCCGGACCCCGGGAACAGACACCCATCTAAATACCCCCCCCAGGAACAGACTCCTATCTAAATACCCCACAACAGACTCCTATCTAAATACCCCACCGGGAACAGACTCCTATCTAAATACCCCCCCCCCGGGCCCCGGGAACAGACCCCCATCTAAATACCCCCCCCAGGAACAGCCTCCTATCTAAATACCCCACCACCCCCGAGGAACAGCCTCCTATCTAAATACCCCACCACCCCCGAGGAACAGACTCCCATCTAAATACCTCCCCCAGGAACAGTCTCCTATCTAAATACCCCCCCAGGAACAGACTCCTATCTAAATACCCCCCCCACCCCCGGAACAGGATCCTATCTAAATACCCCACAGGGAACAGACCCCCATATAAATACCCCCCCAGGAACAGACTCCTATCTAAATACCCCCCCGGGCCCCGGGAACAGACCCCCATCTAAATACCCCCCCAGGAACAGACTCCTATCTAAATACCCCCCCCCGGGCCCCGGGAACAGACCCCCATCTAAATACCCCCCTCCCCCAGGAACAGACTCCTATCTAAATACCCCACCACCCCCGAGGAACAGACTCCTATCTAAATACCCCACAACAGACTCCTATCTAAATACCCCACCGGGAACTGACTCCTATCTAAATACCCCCCCCCCCCCGGGAACAGACTCCTATCTAAATACCCCCCCCCCACCGGGCCCCGGGATCAGACCCCCATCTAAATATCCCCCCCCAGGAACAGCCTCCTATCTAAATACCCCACCACCCCCGAGGAACAGCCTCCTATCTAAATACCCCACCACCCCCTAGGAACAGACTCCCATCTAAATACCTCCCCCAGGAACAGACTCCAATCTAAATACCTCCCCAGGAACAGCCTCCTATCTAAATACCCCACCACCCCCGAGGAACAGACTCCTATCTAAATACCCCACAACAGACCCCTATCTAATTACCCCCCCCGGGAACAGACTCCTATCTAAATACCCCACCGGGAACAGACACCTATCTAAATACCCCCCCCCCCGGGAACAGACTCCTATCTAAATACCACCCCCACCCCCGGGCCCCGGGAACAGACCCCCATCTAAGTACCCCCCCCAGGAACAGACTCCTATCTAAATACCCCCCCGGGCCCCGGGAACAGACCCCCATCTAAATACCCCCCCCCCAGGAACAGACTCCTATCTGAATACCCCCCCCCCCCGGGCCCCGGGAACAGACCCCAATCTAAATACCCCCCCCAGGAACAGCCTCCTATCTAAATACCCCACCACCCCCGAGGAACAGACTCCTATCTAAATACCCCACAACAGACTCCTATCTAAATACCCCACCGGGAACAGACTCCTATCTAAATACCCCCCCCCGGAACAGACTCCTATCTAAATACCACCCCCGGGCCCCGGGAACAGACCCCCATCTAAATACCCTCCCCCCAGGAACAGCCTCCTATCTAAATACCCCACCACCCCCGAGGAACAGACTCCTATCTAAGTACCCCACAACAGACTCCTATCTAAATACCCCACCGGGAACAGACTCCTATCTAAATACCCCCCCCCCCCCCGGGAACAGACTCCTATCTAAATACCCCACCGGGAACAGACTCCTATCTAAATACCCCCCCGGGAACAGACTCCTATCTAAATACCCCACCGGGAACAGACTCCTATCTAAATACCCCCCGGGCCCCGGGAACAGACCCCCATCTAAATACCCCCCCCCCCAGGAACAGACTCCTATCTAAATACCCCACCACGCCCGAGGAACAGACTCCCATCTAAATACCTCCCCCAGGAACAGACTCCCATCTAAATACCTCCCCCAGGAACAGACTCCTATCTAAATACCTCCCCCAGGAACAGCCTCCTATCTAAATACCCCACCACCCCCGAGGAACAGCCTCCTATCTAAATACCCCACCACCCCCGAGGAACAGACTCCTATCTAAATACCCCACAACAGACTCCTATCTAAATACCCCCCCCCCCCCGGGAACAGACTCCTATCTAAATACCCCCCCCCCCCGGGAACAGACTCCTATCTAAATACCCCCCCCACCCCCGGAACAGGATCCTATCTAAATACTAAATACCCCACAGGGAACAGACTCCTATCTAAATACCCCTCCCCCCGGAACAGACTCCTATCTAAACATCCCCCCGGGAACAGACTCCTATCTAAATACCCCCCCCAGGAACAGCCTCCTATCTAAATACCCCACCACCTCCGAGGATCAGACTCCTATCTAAATACCCCACAACAGACTCCTATCTAAATACCCCACAGGGAACAGACTCCTATCTAAAAACCCCCCTCGGGAACAGACTCCTATCTAAATACCCCCCCCCGGGCCCCGGGAACAGACCCCCATCTAAATACCCCCCCAGGAACAGACTCCTATCTAAATACCCCACCACGCTCGAGGAACAGACTCCCATCTAAATACCCCACCACGCCCGAGGAACAGACTCCTATCTAAATACCCCACAACAGACTCCTATCTAAATACCCCACCGGGAACAGACTCCTATCTAAATACCCCACCACGCCCGAGGAACAGACTCCTATCTAAATACCCACAACAGACTCCTATCTAAATACCACCCCCCCCGGGAACAGACTCCTATCTAAATACCCCCCCGGGAACAGACTCCTATCTAAATACCCCACAACAGACTCCTATCTAAATACCCCCCCCCCCGAGGAACAGACTCCTATCTAAATACCCCACAACAGACTCCTATCTAAATACCCCCCCCCCCCGGGAACAGACTCCTATCTAAATACACCCCCCACCCGGGAACAGACTCCTATCTAAATACCCCACAACAGACTCCTATCTAAATACCCCCCCCCCCCCGAGGAACAGACTCCTATCTAAATACCCCACAACAGACTCCTATCTAAATACACCCCCCCCGGGAACAGACTCCTATCTAAATACCCCCCCCACCCCCGGAACAGACTCCTATCTAAATACCCCCCCCCGGGAACAGACTCCTATCTAAATACCCCCCCCCCCCGGGAACAGACTCCTATCTAAATACCACCCCCCCGGGCCCCGGGAACAGACCCCCATCTAAATACCCCCCCCAGGAACAGACTCCTATCTAAATACCCCACAACAGACTCCTATCTAAATACCCCACCGGGAACAGACTCCTATCTAAATACCCCCCCCCCCGGGCCCCGGGAACAGACCCCCATCTAAATACCCCCCCCAGGAACAGCCTCCTATCTAAATACCCCACCACCCCCGAGGAACAGCCTCCTATCTAAATACCCCACCACCCCCGAGGAACAGACTCCCATCTAAATACCTCCCCCAGGAACAGTCTCCTATCTAAATACCCCCCCAGGAACAGACTCCTATCTAAATACCCCCCCCACCCCCGGAACAGGATCCTATCTAAATACCCCACAGGGAACAGACTCCTATCTAAATACCCCCCCCCCCGGGCCCCGGGAACAGACCCCCATATAAATACCCCCCCCAGGAACAGACTCCTATCTAAATACCCCCCCGGGCCCCGGGAACAGACCCCCATCTAAATACCCCCCCAGGAACAGACTCCTATCTAAATACCCCCCCCCCGGGCCCCGGGAACAGACCCCCATCTAAATACCCCCCTCCCCCAGGAACAGACTCCTATCTAAATACCCCACCACCCCCGAGGAACAGACTCCTATCTAAATACCCCACAACAGACTCCTATCTAAATACCCCACCGGGAACTGACTCCTATCTAAATACCCCCCCCCCCCGGGAACAGACTCCTATCTAAATACCCCCCCCCCCACCGGGCCCCGGGATCAGACCCCCATCTAAATATCCCCCCCCAGGAACAGCCTCCTATCTAAATACCCCACCACCCCCGAGGAACAGCCTCCTATCTAAATACCCCACCACCCCCTAGGAACAGACTCCCATCTAAATACCTCCCCCAGGAACAGACTCCAATCTAAATACCTCCCCAGGAACAGCCTCCTATCTAAATACCCCACCACCCCCGAGGAACAGACTCCTATCTAAATACCCCACAACAGACCCCTATCTAATTACCCCCCCCGGGAACAGACTCCTATCTAAATACCCCACCGGGAACAGACACCTATCTAAATACCCCCCCCGGGAACAGACTCCTATCTAAATACCACCCCCACCCCCGGGCCCCGGGAACAGACCCCCATCTAAGTACCCCCCCCCCAGGAACAGACTCCTATCTAAATACCCCCCCCGGGCCCCGGGAACAGACCCCCATCTAAATACCCCCCCCCCCAGGAACAGACTCCTATCTGAATACCCCCCCCCCGGGCCCCGGGAACAGACCCCAATCTAAATACCCCCCCCCAGGAACAGCCTCCTATCTAAATACCCCACCACCCCCGAGGAACAGACTCCTATCTAAATACCCCACAACAGACTCCTATCTAAATACCCCACCGGGAACAGACTCCTATCTAAATACCCCCCCCCCGGAACAGACTCCTATCTAAATACCACCCCCGGGCCCCGGGAACAGACCCCCATCTAAATACCCTCCCCCCAGGAACAGCCTCCAATCTAAATACCCCACCACCCCCGAGGAACAGACTCCTATCTAAGTACCCCACAACAGACTCCTATCTAAATACCCCACCGGGAACAGACTCCTATCTAAATACCCCCCCCCCCGGGAACAGACTCCTATCTAAATACCCCACCGGGAACAGACTCCTATCTAAATACCCCCCCGGGAACAGACTCCTATCTAAATACCCCACCGGGAACAGACTCCTATCTAAATACCCCCCGGGCCCCGGGAACAGACCCCCATCTAAATACCCCCCCCCAGGAACAGACTCCTATCTAAATACCCCACCACGCCCGAGGAACAGACTCCCATCTAAATACCTCCCCCAGGAACAGACTCCCATCTAAATACCTCCCCCAGGAACAGACTCCTATCTAAATACCTCCCCCAGGAACAGCCTCCTATCTAAATACCCCACCACCCCCGAGGAACAGCCTCCTATCTAAATACCCCACCACCCCCGAGGAACAGACTCCTATCTAAATACCCCACAACAGACTCCTATCTAAATACCCCCCCCCCCGGGAACAGACTCCTATCTAAATACCCCCCCCCCCCCCCGGGAACAGACTCCTATCTAAATACCCCCCCCACCCCCGGAACAGGATCCTATCTAAATACTAAATACCCCACAGGGAACAGACTCCTATCTAAATACCCCTCCCCCCGGAACAGACTCCTATCTAAACATCCCCCCGGGAACAGACTCCTATCTAAATACCCCCCCCAGGAACAGCCTCCTATCTAAATACCCCACCACCTCCGAGGATCAGACTCCTATCTAAATACCCCACAACAGACTCCTATCTAAATACCCCACAGGGAACAGACTCCTATCTAAAAACCCCCCTCGGGAACAGACTCCTATCTAAATACCCCCCCCCCCGGGCCCCGGGAACAGACCCCCATCTAAATACCCCCCCAGGAACAGACTCCTATCTAAATACCCCACCACGCTCGAGGAACAGACTCCCATCTAAATACCCCACCACGCCCGAGGAACAGACTCCTATCTAAATACCCCACAACAGACTCCTATCTAAATACCCCACCGGGAACAGACTCCTATCTAAATACCCCACCACGCCCGAGGAACAGACTCCTATCTAAATACCCACAACAGACTCCTATCTAAATACCACCCCCCCCGGGAACAGACTCCTATCTAAATACCCCCCCGGGAACAGACTCCTATCTAAATACCCCACAACAGACTCCTATCTAAATACCCCCCCCCGAGGAACAGACTCCTATCTAAATACCCCACAACAGACTCCTATCTAAATACCCCCCCCCCCGGGAACAGACTCCTATCTAAATACCCCCCCCCACCCGGGAACAGACTCCTATCTAAATACCCCACAACAGACTCCTATCTAAATACCCCCCCCCCCCGAGGAACAGACTCCTATCTAAATACCCCACAACAGACTCCTACCTAAATACACCCCCCCCGGGAACAGACTCCTATCTAAATACCCCCCCCCACCCCCGGAACAGACTCCTATCTAAATACCCCCCCCCCGGGAACAGACTCCTATCTAAATACCCCCCCCCCCCCGGGAACAGACTCCTATCTAAATACCACCCCCCCGGGCCCCGGGAACAGACCCCCATCTAAATACCCCCCCCCCGGGAACAGACTCCTATCTAAATACCCCCCCCCCCCCACCCCCGGAACAGACTCCTATCTAAATACCCCCCCCCGGGAACAGACTCCTATCTAAATACCGCCCCCCCACCCCCGGAACAGACTCCTATCTAAATACCCCCCCCCCACCGGGAACAGACTCCTATCTAAATACCCCCCCCCCCCCGGGAACAGACTCCTATCTAAATACCCCCCCCCCCCGGGAACAGACACCTATCTAACAGACACTCTTGTTGGGGATGTTAACAACACTTAATCCAGTCACTCAACCATCATAAGCAACCACGTCCATTCTGATTGGTTGGGTGCTGGAAGGGGGCGTGTCCAACACTGCATGACTTCCTCATGCCCTTCATGTTTTACTCAATGATTTGTAAAGAGCGGATTGGTTAGTCACAGAACTGATTTCCTCTGTTCCACTTCCTTTGCTGTTTGATAGGGCAGTGTCAAGTGGGAGATGTATCTGTTCCTGGCTCTGATAATCCTGGTTCAAGGATACAAAGATTATCCTTCAGAACCTTCCTGTCTTCTCCCTGTCTCCCTTCCATTCCCAGAAGTTCCCTGTTTACTGATCTCCTCCTCTCTCCATCTCTCTCCCAGATGTCAACTCACAGACTATCCACCAGACTCCCGCCGCAGTCTCCAGGTTTCCCGAGAAATGAGTGGAACTGAGGTGCACCGTGGAGGGGAGCAGCAGTAACCTCTCCATGTACTGGTACAGACAATACCCGGGGAAGGAGCCGCTGTTGATGTTTTACTCCAGTACTGTTAACTATGTGGATCCAGAGGGGACAGTGGGCGGTTTCACCGCCGAGAGACCGACTGACTCCCAGTTCAATCTGGAGACCTCCAGCCTGCGGGAGAATCACTCGGCCGTGTATTTCTGAGCCTGGAGACTTCACACTGACTCAGAGAATTGGAACAGTTCAATAAAAACCCCAAAGGCAGCAGGAAACACCTGTTTTAGATAAAACCAGGCGGTGCTGCGTCCTGTTGGGTGTTTTTATCATTGGGATCATGTTTTCCGCAAGAAGACAGGGTGGATTTAAATAGAAGGTCGCAGGTTAGAAAGAAGAACAGGGAAATTGCAAAATACACTTAACATGAACACAGAGGTTAAAGTTATGAAGATTAATTTGAACATTGGGGGATCTTTGCTCCAGAAAGGAGAAGACTGAAGGATAAACACGATAGACAGACAGACACAGATAGATAGATAGATAGATAGATAGATAGATAGATAGATAGATAGACAGACAGACAGATAGATAGATAGATAGATAGACAGACAGACAGACAGATACGGTGTGGTGTCATGTCACGTGTTTCCTTTCTCCAAAGGGACAGCAGAGTGCACTGTAGGACCATGATAAACATCAGAGTCTGCAACACACTTTAACAGTGACCTGGGAACACAAGGAGACCATTCATCACCTCGGAAAAACTCCGACCTTCAATGAGATCAGGAATGATCAATAACTTCCTGTCGCTCCCTCTCTCCATTGCTCTTTCTCCATCCCTCTCTCCATCCCCCTCTTTCCCCCTCTCGCCATCCCTCTTTCTCCATCCCCACTCTCCCTCTCTCTCCCTCCCTCTCTCTCCCACTCGCTACAAAGCCGGTGTAAAATGAGAGAATGCCAATTAACATCCCTGTCTTTTACATGGGCAGTGACTGCCTCTCTATCTAGCTCGCTAAATCTCTACCTATCTGACTTTCCCTCTATCTCTGTATTTCTCTACCTCTCTATATATCTATCTGTGTACCTGACTGTCTATCTATCTATCTCTCTACCTGATTATCTATCGCTCTTTCTCGCTATCTATCTAACTCTATCTTTAGCTGATTACAGTTTGTATGAACTGATTAAACATACTGTAATAATGTAATGAATGACCATCTTTTCAGAGATTTTCTATATATTGACCAGTCGATGATGTGGTTTGTCATCAATTATCTATCAAAATCCTCTATGATCTTCAATGTCTGTATCACATCTACCATTAACCTTCTGTGCTGCAAGTAGAGAAACCCCCACATTCTCCAGTCTCTCCACAGTAACTGAAGTCCCTCATCCCTGGCACCAGTCTGGTTAATATCCCTCTCACCTTCACTGCACAGAGGGGAACAACCCCCAATGCACAGGGACTCAATACATCCGGTGATGAAACACAGAGACAGAGAGGGTGAATCAGGGAGACATAGAGAGGAAAAACTCAGCGTAAATGAACGGGACAGAGGGAGACAGAGAGAGAACGACACACACACACACACACACTCACACACACACACACAGACACAGATACAGAGTGAGAAAGAGATTGAAAGAGTTGGAGACATAAAGCTCGATACATGCAGAGAGAGAGAGAGAGAGATAGAAACAAAGTGTAAGAAAGAGAGAGGAAGGCGGATTGAGATAGATAGAGAGAGAGACGTTGTCAACCTACTCCACTCTAATTTGTTGACCTGGGCGTCACCATCTCTGCATCACTTCCTAATGCTCTCCCTGTTCCTCCCAATGATTTGCAAAGAGTGGGTTGGTTATTGACAACACTCATCACTCCTGCTCTCTTCTCTTTGCTGATTCAGAGGGCAGCATAAAGTAAAAGATGTATCTGTTACTGACTCTGATCACCCTGTTTCACCGTAAGGGATTATATTGAAACAATAATTCTACTTAACATTTCTTTTGTTGTATTTATTTTTGATTCTCTCTCTCTCTTCTCTCTCCCCAAGGCACTGAATGTCCCTGTTTACTGATCTCTCTGTCTCTTTCCCAGATGTGAACTCACAGACTATCCACCAGACTCCCACCGCTGTCTCTAAATTGCCTGGTGAGAGAGTGGAACTGAAGTGCACTGTGCAGCGCAGCAGCACCAGTATCCTATACATGTACTGGTACAGACAATACCCGGGGAAGGAGCCGCAGATGATGTTTTACTCTATCGCTGCACAAAACGTGAAATCAGAGGGGATGGTGGACGGTTTCACCGCCGAGAGACCGAGTAACTTCGACTTCAACCTGGAGTCCTCCAGCCTGCGGGAGGATCACTCGGCCGTGTATTTCTGTGCCTGGAGTCTTCACAGTGACTCAGAGAGATGGAGCAGTTCAACAAAAACCCCAAAGGCAGCAGGAAACACCTGTGGACTTTAAAACTGCTCGGAGCCGAGAACTTCTTTCGTTTAGCAGAGCGAAACAATTCTGAGATTCAGGCTACTCGGCTAGATGGGATTGAGGTTCACAAGGAGGAGGTGTTAGCAATTTTGGAAAGTGTGAAAATAGATAAGTCCCCTGGGCCAGATGGGATTTATCCTAGGATTCTCTGGGAAGCCAGGGAGGAGATTGCAGAGACTTTGTCCTTGATCTTTATGTCATCATTGTCGACAGGAATAGTGCTGGAAGACTGGAGGATAGCAAATGTTGTCCCCTTGTTCAAGAAGGGGAGTAGAGACAGCCCTGGTAATTATAGACCTGTGAGCCTTACTTCGGTTGTGGGTAAAATGTTGGAAAAGGTTATAAGAGACAGGATTTATAATCATCTTGATAAGAATAAGTTCATTAGAGATAGTCAGCACGGTTTTGTGAAGGGTAGGTCATGCCTCACAAACCTTATTGAGTTTTTCGAGAAGGTGACCAAACAGGTGGATGAGGGTAAAGCAGTGGATGTGGTCTATATGGATTTCAGTAAGGCGTTTGATAAGGTTCCCCACGGTAGGCTATTGCAGAAAATACGGAAGTATGGGGTTGAAGGGGATTTCGAGCTTTGGATCAGAAATTGGCTAGCTGAAAGAAGACAGAGGGTGGTGGTTGATGGCAAATGTTCATCCTGGAGTTTAGTTACTAGTGGTGTACCGCAAGGTTCTGTTTTGGGGCCACTGCTGTTTGTCATTTTTATAAATGACCTGGAAGAGGGTGTAGAAGGGTGGGTTAGTAAATTTGCAGATGACACTAAGGTCGGTGGAGTTGTGGATAGTGCCGAAGGATGTTGTAGGGTACAGCGGGACATAGATAGGCTGCAGAGCTGGGCTGAGAGATGGCAAATGGAGTTTAATGCGGAAAAGTGCGAGGTGATTCACTTTGGAAGGAGTAACAGGAATGCAGAGTACTGGGCTAATGGGAAGATTCTTGGTAGTGTAGATGAACAGAGAGATCTTGGTGTCCAGGTGCATAAATCCCTGAAGGTTGCTACCCAGGTTAATAGGGCTGTTAAGAAGGCATATGGTGTGTTAGCTTTTATTAGTAGGGGGATCGAGTTTCGGAGCCACGAGGTCATGCTGCAGCTGTACAAAACTCTGGTGAGACTGCACCTGGAGTATTGCGTGCAGTTCTGGTCACCGCATTAGAAGAAGGATGTGGAAGCTTTGGAAAGGGTGCAGAGGAGATTTACTAGGATGTTGCCTGGTATGGAGGGAAGGTCCTACGAGGAAATGTTGAGGGACTTGAGGTTGTTTTCGTTGGAGAGAAGGAGGAGGAGAGGTGACTTAATAGAGACATATAAGATAATCAGAGGGTTAGATAGGGTGGATAGTGAGAGTATTTTTCCTCGGATGGTGATGGCAAACACGAGGGAACATAGCTTTAAGTTGAGGGGTGATAGATATAGGACAGATGTCAGAGGTAGTTTCTTTACTCAGAGAGTAGTAGGGGCGTGGAACGCCCTGCCTGCAACAGAAGTAGACTCGCCAACTTTAAGGGCATTTAAGTGGTCATTGGATAGACATATGGATGAAAATGGAATAGTGTAGTTCAGATGGTTTCACAGGTCGGTGCAACATCGAGGGCCGAAGGGCCTGTACTGCGCTGTAATGTTCTAATTCTAATTCTAATAACAAAAACACCAAAGGCAGCAGGAAAGATTTGTAAAGAGTGGATTTGGACCTTCACAAGACTCTAAGCTCCTACTGTCACTCCTGTGTCTATTAAGAGAACAAGTTACAGTGAAAGATGTATCTGTTACTGGGTCTGATAATCCTGTTTCACTGTAAGTGAGTATGAATTGCAAAGATTATTGTTAATAACCTTCCTCTCCTCTCCCTGTCTCCCTTTCATTCCCAGAAATTCCCTGTTTACTGATCTCCTCCTCTGTCCATCTCTGTCCCAGATGTGAACTCACAGACTATCCACCAGACTCCCGCCGCTGTCTCCAGATTTCCCGGGAAAGGAGTAGAACTGATGTGCACTGTCAAGGGGAGCAGCAGTAGCATCTCCATGTACTGATACAGACAACACCCGGGGAAGGAGCCGCTGTTGATGTTTTACTCCAGTACTGCTAACTATGTGGATCCAGAGGGGACGGGGAAAGGTTTTACCGCCGAGAAAATTAATAAGTACGAGTTCAAACTGGAGTCCTCCAGCCTGCGTGAGAATCACTCGGCCGTGTATTTCTGTGCCTGGAGTCTTCACAGTGAGAGATGGAGCAGTTCAACAAAAACCCCAAAGGCAGCAGGAAACACCTGTTTCAGATAAAACCAGGCTGTGCTGCGTCCTGTTGGTTGTTTTTGGCATTGGAAAAGTGTTTTTCACAAGAAGACAGGGCGGATTTAAACAGAAAGTGAGAGGTTAGATATAGAAGCACAGGGGAATTGTGAAATAGACTTGACAGGAATGATATCGGAACAAAGATAGTTTGAACATCTTTGCTCCAGAAAGGAGAAGTCTGAAGGCTGAACATTCATAGTTCTTAGAAAGATTATGAAAGGGTTTAATGTGTGAAGTGAAGATCAGATAGCTAGGGAGATAGGTCGATAGATAGCTGGCAGGCAGACAGACACTGTTGTGTTTTATTCACCGACTGTGTTGTCTTTATCCAAAGGGACAGCAGAGGGCGGTGTAGGACCGTGATAAGTATCAGATTATTGATGATGTTTCAATAGGGACTTTGAAACTTGTCTATGAACCTCTCCTGATAATTATAGAAATACATCCCGGTTACAGTCTGGTGAACTGAACACAAGATACCGCAGATGCTGGATGGTTTAGGTTCTTGGGGCTCTGTCACTATATTGGTGCTCATTGCGTTTCTGGGTTATAAATAAATAAGGATGGAAATACTAATCAGGTCAGACAGCCTCTGTGGAGGGGGAAAAATTAACATATCATGTCCTAGATCATTCAGCAGAACTGGAAGGATTTAGAGGTCTATCAACTTTTAAGCAGCACAAAGCCAGGGAGAGGGAGAATCGGAGGAATGCAGGAGAGATTTAATAACAAAACTAAGGCTGGTGCAAGACAAAGGGGATGTTAATGGGTCAAGTAAAGAACAAGAGATGGGTCTAGTGGAGATGGAAATGGCAGAAACACAATCATTACCAACAAACCTCTGCCCATATAAACCGGAGCAGTGGTTACGATCAGAAATTGTTTAACTCACTGTTGAGCCCAGAAAGCTGTAAAGAATCCAATTGAAAGATGAGGTGCTTTTCTTCGAGTTTCTGTTGAGCTTCACTGGAGCAGAGAAGGAGGTCGAGGACAGAGAGGTCAGGGTGGGAGTGGGAATGAGAATTAAAAGTATCCGCTAACCGGAATCTCAGGGTCACACTTGCAGCCTGAATGCAGGATGTTCCACAATGCTGTTAGCCTGTTGCTGTATTTGGTCTCTGCAGCTGGTCCCACTCCCCCTGCCCTTTCTACATAACACTGCACATTTTCCTTACACATAATTATTCAAAATTCCTTTTGAAAGCCACGATTGAATCTGCCTCCCCCGCACTCTCAGGTAGTGCATTCCAGATCCTAACCATTCACTGTGTCAAAACGTTTCCTCAGTTCACCTTTGGATCTTCTGCCAATTACCTTCAATAAATGACCTCTGGTTCTCAATCAATCCGGTGATGAAACATAGAGACAGAGAGGGTGAATCAGGGAGACGTCGTGAGGAAAAGCTCAGTGGAAATGAACGGGACAGAGGGAGACAGAGACAGAAAGATGCACACACACACAAACACACACAGATACAGAGAGAGAAAGAGAGTGAAAGAGTTGTAGACATAAAGCTGGATATATGCAAATAGAGAGAGAGAGAGAGACATTGTCAACCTACTCCACTCTGACTTGTTTACCTGGGCGTCACCATCTCTGCATCACTTCCTAATGCCCTTCCTGTTCCTCCCAATGATTTGTAAAGAGTGGGTTGGTTATTGACAACACTCATCGCTCCTGCTCTCTCCCCTTTGCTGATTCAGAGGGCAGCTTAAAGTAAATGATGTATCCGTTACTGACTCTGATCAACCTGTTTCACCGTAAGGCATTTTATTGAAACAATAATTCTACTTAACATTTCTTTAGGTGATGTTTTTATTTATTTATTTCTCTCTTTCTCTCTCCCACTGGACTGAAGTTCCCTGTTTACTGATCTCCTCCTCTCCATGTCTCTTTCCCAGATGTGAACACACAGACTATCCACCAGACTCCCGCCGCTGTCTCCAAATTTTCTGAGCAGCAGGTGAAGCTGAAATGCACCGTGCAGGGCAGCAGTAACCCTGACATGTTCTGGTACAGACAATACCCGGGGAAGGAGCCACAGTTTATGTTTTACTCCACAGGTACTGATCACATAAATCCGGAGAAGGCGGTGGACGGTTTCACCGCCGAGAGACTGACTAGCTCCCAGTTCAATCTGGAGCCCTCCAGCCTGCGGAAGAATCACACGGCAGTGTATTTCTGTACCTGGAGAGATTACAGTGACTCAGAGAGTTGGAGCAGTTCAACAAAAACCCCAAAGGCAGCAGGAAACACCTGTGGAGGGTAAAACTGCCCGAAGCCTCGAATTTCTTTTGTTTTGCAGAGCGAAAGTGTTTATGATAACAAGAAGAGATGGGTCAGAGTGGTAGTGAGAGATTAGATATACAGGTAGTAGAGAATGTGCTAAGAACAATTGACAAGGATAACACGAGATCTGAGGTTCTAACTATCAGGAAAGATCAATTATAAAACGACTTGAGTTCTTCTGCATTGACACTGAGTTTTCCTCCTCTGTAGGGTTAACAGAGGGTGCTCTAGGACCATGAATACACAATGGCCTGGCAAACATTTAATAGGAAAACAGAAAGAGGCAGAGATCATACAGCCCTCGAGCTTCATACACATTGACAGGAGAAGCACATTCATCACCTTCGAGAGGGATACACACACACTCAACGAGAGAGACAAAGAGAAGGAGACCGAGTGTGTGAGAGAGGGATAGAACAAGATTGAGAGGAAAACTGACAGCGACAGAGAGACTGAGACAGAGAGACAGAGACTGGGACAGATAGACTGAGACAAAGAGACAGAGAGACTGAGCCTGAGACAGAGAGAGACTGAGAGAGAGACTGAGAAAGAGAGATTGAGACAGAGAGGAGAAGAGAGAGGAGAGCGAGGAGGACAGAGAGGGGGAACAAGAAAGAGCGAGAGGGAAAACAAAAAACACAGAGGAAGAGACTGAGACAGAGACACTGAGACAGAGAGAAAGAGAGAGAGACTGAGAGACAGAGCGAGACAGAGAGTGAGAGAGGGACAGAGAGAGAGAGCGTTAGAGAGACTGAGAGAGAGAGACTGAGAGAGAGAGACTGAGAGAGAGACTGAGAGAAAGCGACTGAGGGAAAGCGACTGAGACATAGAGACAGACAGAGGAGAGAGAGGAGGACAGAGAGGGGGAAGAAGGAAGTGCGAGAGAAAAGCAAAAAAAACACAGAGGAAGAGAGTGAGACAGATTGGGTGACAGACACACACACACACAGAATGAGACAGGGAGAGAAAGACAGTAAGCAGTAAAACAGAGGGAGACAGTGAACTAAAGACAGAGCGAGTGAAAAACACACGCACACACATGCACAGCTTTGTATCCGTGCCCATTCATCTTCCAACTCATTGAATAAGAATATCCCGTGATCTCAGGATTGTAACTATCAGGAAAGAATAACAATAAAAGGACTGGGGCCGTTATAGACTGACACATGTTTATGTTTTGACCACAGGGACAGCTGAGGAAGCTCTAGGACCATGTGATGTACAATGGTTTTTGAGAAGGAGTTCACAGGAAAACTGAAACAGTGAGAGAACATACAGTCCTCCAGGTTGATATACATGACCAGGAGAAGGAAATCCACATCCTTAGAGAGACAAAGAGAGAGAGAGAGACACACACACACAGCGAGAGAGACAAACAAAGACAGAGAGAGAGACCTAATGTGTGTGTATCTGTGAGAGAGAGTCTGAAATAAACAGACTGAGACATATAGGGAGGCATAGAAGAGAGACAGAGAGGAAGAAAGGAGCATCACAAGTAAAGGACAGGGAGAGACAGAGAGAGAGAGAGAAAGTGGGACATTGGCAACCAACTCGATTCTCATTTGTTGATGTGGGAAATGAACGTCACCATCTCTGCATCACTTCCTAATGCTCTCCCTGTTCCTCCCAATGATTTGTAAAGAGTGGGTTGGTTATTGACAACACTCATCACTCCTGCTGTCTCCCCTTTGCAGATTCAGAAGGCAGCTTAAAGTAAAAGATGTATCTGTTACTGACTCTGATCACCCTGTTTCACCGTAAGGGATTTTATTGAAACAATAATTCTACTTAACATTTCTTTAGGATATGTTTTTATTTATTTCGTTCTCTCCTTCTCTCTCTTTCTCTCTCCCCACTGGACTGAATTTCCCTGTATACTGATCTCCTCCTTTCCCTGTCTCTTTCCCAGATGTGAACTCACAGACTATCCTCCAGACTCCCGCCACTGTCTCCAGATGTTCTGAGGAGCAGGTGAAGCTGAAATGCACCGTGGATGGTACCAGTAACCCTTACATGTACTGGTACAGACAATACCCGGGGAAGGAGCTGCAACTGATGTTTTACTCCCTAACTGCACAAAGGGTGGACTCAGAGGGGACGGTGGAGGGTTTCACCGCCGAGTGACCGACTGACTCCAAGTTCAACCTGGAGTCCTCCAGCCTGTGGGAGAATCACTCGGCCGTGTATTTCTGTGCCTGGAAAGACCACAGTGACTCAGAGAGATGGAGCAGTTCAACAAAAATCCCAAAGGCAGCAGGAAACACCTGTGGGGGATAAAACCGTTCGGTGCCTCTACCTGTTGTTTCCTTATGCAGAGTGAAAGTGTTTGTTACAAAAAAAAGAGTTGAGTTATGATTGTAGTGACACACTAGATTAACAGGTACTGCTGAGGGTGCAATGAATGATTAATGAGGATGTCACGAGATCTCAGAATGTAACTATCAGGAATCAATGACAATAATCTGGGTTTTTATGCACTGACCCTGTGTTTACCTTCTCCACAGGGACAGCAGAGGGGGATCCAGGACCATGGACCAGACAATGGCTTTGAGAAGGATTTAGTGAGACAACTAAGATAGCAGGAGATCATGTCGATCCAGCTTGATACACATTAGCAGGACAAGGACACCCACTCCTTTAGAGAGAGAACGAGAGTGCATGTGTGTGAAAGAGAGAGCGAGGTTCAGTGAGTGAGAGGAAAAACGACAGACAGAGTTAAAGTGACTGAGACAGAGAGGGAGACGGAGATAGAGGCAAAGACAGTGAGACAGCAAGAGCACATAATGAGAGAGAGACGGAGAGAAAGAGAGACTGTGATAAAGAGCCTGCGATGGATAGGGAGATAGATCTAGAGAGAGGCAGAGAAAGGGAAATAACTAAAGAGATAACAAGAGTATGAGAGAGGGAGAGTCAGAGAGAAGGAGAGAATGGGAGACATAACCTTAGATATATGAGGAGAGAGGGAGAGTCAGAGAGAGAAAGTGAGTGAAGATAGACTGAGATAGAGAGGGAGAGAGAGTCTAAGAAAGGAAGAGAGTGGGAGACATATCCCGAGACACATGAGGTGAGAGAGAGAGAGAGACAGAGAGGGAGTGCAAGAGAGCGGAAGGTAAACTCTGATAGAGATAGATAGATAGATAGAGAGAGAGAGAGAGAGAGAGAGAGAGAGAAGCAGATTGGCAGCCAATTCAATTCTGATTTGTTGACCTGGGGGAATGGGCGTCTCCAACATTGTATCACTTCCTAATGCTCTTCATGTTCCTCCCAATGATTTGTAAAGAGTGCATTTGGACCCTCACAAGAGTCTAAGCTCCTGATCTCACTCCTGTGTCTATTAAGAGAACAAGTTGAAGTGAAAGATGTATCAGTTACTGTGTCTGATAATCCTATTTCATTGTAAGTGAGTATGAAATACAAAGATTATCGTTAATAACCTTCCTCTCCTCTCCCTGTCTCCCTTTCATTCCCAGATGTTCCCTGTTTACTGATCTCCTCCTCTCTCCATCTCTCTCCCAGATGTGAACTCACAGACTATCCGCCAGACTCCCGCCGCTGTCTCCAGATTTCCCGGGAAAGGAGTGGAACTGAGGTGCACTGTGGAGGGGAGCCGCAGTAACTTCAACATGTACTGGTACAGACAAGAGCCGGGGAAGGAGCCGCTGTTGATGTTTTACTCCAATACTGCTAACTATGTGGATCCAGAGGGGACGGTGGATGGTTTCACCGCTGAGAGACCGAATGAGTACGAGTTCAACCTGGAGACCTCCAGCCTGTGGGAGAATCACTCGGCCGTGTATTTCTGTGCCTGGAGTCTTCACAGTGACTCAGAGCGATGGAGCAGTTCAAGAAAAACCCCAAAGGCAGCAGGAAATACCTGTTTCAGATAAAACCAGGCGGTGCTGCGTCCTGTTGGGTGTTTTTATCATTGGGAACATGTTTTTCACAAGAAGACAGGGCGGATTTAAATAGAAATTGAGTGGTTAGATATTGAAACACAGGGGAATTGTGAAATAGACTTTACAGGAATGATATCAGAACACAGAGGTTAAAGTTATCAAGAAAGTTTGAACATCGGGGGATTATTTCTCCAGAAAGGAGAAGACAAGAGTAAACTTTAAGCGGTCTAAGGGAGATTATTAAAGATTTTAATATCTGAAATGAAGATCAGATAAAAACAGAAAGACAGACAGACAGTCAGCTAGACAGATAGATAGATACGGTGTGGTTTTATTTCACTGCGTTTTCTTTCTCCAAAGGGACAGCAGAGTGCGCTGTTGGACCATGATAAACATCAGAGTCTGGAACAAAGTTTAAGTGACCTGGGAACACAAGGAGAACATTCATCACCTCGAAAACACTCCGCCCTTCAATGAGTTCGTGACTTATCAATAACTTTCTGTCGCTCCCTCTCTCCATCCCTCTCGCTCCATCCCTCTCTCTCCATCCCTCTCTCTCCATTCCTCTCTAACCATCCCTCTGTCTCCATCCCTCTCTCTCCATCCCACTCTCTCCATCTCTCTCGCTCCCTCTCTCTCTATTCCCCACTCTACCACTGGCTGCAAAGCTGGCGTAAAATGGTAGAATGCGAATTAACATTCCTGTCTTTTACAGGGGCAGTGACTGTCTCTCCATGTAGCTCGCTATTTCTCTACCTGTCTGACTTTCCTTCCAACTCTCTATTTCTCTACCTCTCTCGATACCAATCTATCTCTCTACCTGGTGATCTATCTCTCTGTCTCTCTATCTATTCAACTCTATCTTTAGGTGATTACACTTTGTATGAACTAATTAAACATGCTGCACTAATATAATGAATGACCATCATTTCCGGGATTTTCTATACATTGACCAGTAGATGATGTGGTTTGTCATCAATTATCTATCAAAATCTTTTATCATCTTCAATATCTGTATTACATCGACCATTAAACTTCTCTGCTCTCAGGAGACAAACCCCCAGCTTCTCCAGTCTCTCCAAAGTAATTGAACTCCCTCATCCCTGGTACCAGTCTTGTTAATCTCCCTCTAACCTTCACTACACAGAGGCGAACAACCCATCAATGAACAGGAACTAACTCAGCTCGATACCCTTAACCATCTGAGCGCTGTCTCACACTGTTCAAAGGCGAGATCCCTCTCCAGATAACTTCATCTCTGGGACACCTGCCTCCTGACAGCGAGTTCAGAAGAGCACAAGTGTCCTTCTAGAATAATGGTACCACATTCGCTGTCCTCCAGTCCTCTGAGACCACTCCTGTGGCCAGAGGGGAATTGAAAATTTGTGTCAGAGGCCCTGAAATCTCCTCCCTTGCCTCACATAACAGCCTGGGATATGTCTCATCCGGGCTGCGGTCTTATCCACTTTTAAGTCTTCTAAAACAGCTAATACTCCTCCCTTTAAAAGCAAATATGTTCAAGTATATCACAACCCCCCTCCCTGATATCTACACCTACATCATCCTTCTCCATAGTGAACGTAGTGAAATATGCCGTTCTTTCCCGGTCTGGCCTACATGTGCCTCCAGACCAACAGCAATGTTGTTGACTATTAACTGCCCAGCAGGCATTCCCGAAGATGGTTCACCACCACCTTCTCAAGGGCAATAAGGGATGGGCACACTCTCCGGGAACAGAGGGTTGTTTCCCTGAATTCTACTCTATCAAATCCCTTTCTGAAATGTGAACACCTCTATTCAATCTCCCCCTATCCCCTTGTGTTGTATCATTCTACAACATTGCTACGTAAAGTAATGGGGTGGAGCAGAGTGTCGCAGTAAGTGACTGCCAATCACAATGACAACCGGATGCTGGGTATTTAATTGGATACAATATAGAAACTGCCTGCAAGTGTGTTGTTGAAAACTCCACACGTTCACACATCGAGTTAGTATCGAATGAAGAAATCATGTTGCATGAAGTTCTCTGTCTAATCTTGATGGCTGCACTCTTCCCACGTAAGTCAAAGTCAGAAACTGTGTCGAATAATGTATTGTAATGTCAGCGGTGATTCTGCTCCATAACACTGCTGTGTCAGAGTCTCACGCCAGAACACTTGAGCTCAAAGTCAAAACTAACACCCCAGGTGTCAGGGCTGTGGGAGTGCTGCACTGTCACAGAGGCAGTACTGAGGGTGTGCTGCACTGTCGCAGAGGCAGTACTGAGGGAGTGCAGCACTGTCACAGAGGCAGTACTGAGGGAGTGCTGCACTGTTGCAGAGGCAGTACTGAGGGAGTGCCGCACTGTCGCAGAGGCAGTACTGAGGGAGTAACTACATTGGTTGCAGAGCCCTTTCTGATGCCCTGAGGTCCTGAACGGCGATATATTAATGTAAGCCCTCTCTTTCTTGTACTGCAGCCCCTGCTCCAATCCATTATTGACTGAAATAATAATCTAATCGATGTTCTGTCCCACAGGAATACTCGCCTCCGATGTGGAACAGTCACCCTCTATCCTATCGATTTCTGCCGGAGAGTCGACAGCACTCAGATGCACGCTGAAGAATACTGGCTATACATTAATGTACTGGTACAGACAACAACCGGACAGGGCACTGGAAGCTCTGTTCTATTCTGCTGGAACAGGGTCTGTCACCAATTACACGTCCGAGTCATTTAAGGCAGACAGAGCCAGCGATACACTGTTTACTTTGGCACTGAGAGACGCCGCTCCATCTCACACCGCTGTCTATTTCTGCGCTTGCAGTATCGCACAGTGTTTGAGAAAGCGGATCAGCAGCTGCAAAAACCTGCAGCGGATGAACGGGAGTTCAGTGCTCACCTTCCACTGGCAGGGGGCAGCAGTAGATTGAAGCTTATTGTTCATATCTATCTGTCCACCTGATTGTTTATCTCTCTGTCTCTCTATCTATCTATCTATCTCTTTACCTGGTTATCTATCTCTCTGTCTCTCTATCTATCTAACTCTATCTTTAGGTAATTACAGTTTGTATGAACTAATTAAACATACTGCAGTAATGTAATGAATGACCATCTTTTCATCGATTTTCTATATATTGACCAGTAGAAGATGTGATTTGTCATCAATTATCTATCAAAATCCTCTATGATCTTCAATATCTCTATCACATCTACCATTAACCTTCTCTGCTCTCAGGAGAGAAACCCCCAGCTTCTCCAGTCTCTCCACAGTAATTGAACTCCCACATCCCTGGTACCAGTCTTGTTAATCTCCCTCTAACCTTCACTACACAGAGGCAAACAAACCCCCAATGAACAGGAACTCACTCAGCTCGGAACCCTTAACCATCTGAGCGCTGTTTCACACTGTTCAAAGGCGAGATCCCTCTCCAGATAACTTCATCTCTGGGACACCTGCCTCCTGACAGCGAGTTCAGAAGAGCACAAGTGTCCTTCTAGAATAATGGTACCACATTCGCTATCCTCCAGTCCTCTGAGACCACTCCTGTGGCCAGAGGGGAATTGAAAATTTGTGTCAGAGGCCCTGAAATCTCCTCCCTTGCCTCATATAACAGCCTGGGATATGTCTCATCCGGGCTGCGGTCTTATCCACTTTTAAGTCTTCTAAAACAGCTAATACTCCTCCCTTTAAAAGCAAATATGTTCAAGTATATCACAACCCCCCTCCCTGATATCTACACCTACATCATCCTTCTCCATAGTGAACATAGTGAAATATGCTGTTCTTACCCAGTCTGGCCTATATGTGCCTCCAGACCAACAGCAATGTTGTTGACTATTAACTGCCCAGCAGGCATTCCCGAAGATGGTTCACCACCACCAACTCAAGGGCAATAAGGGATGGGCACACTCTCCGGGTACAGAGGGTTGTTTCCCTGAATTCTACTCTATCAAATCCCTTTCTGAAATGTGAACACCTCTATTCAATCTCCCCCTATCCCCTTGTGTTGTATCATTCTACAGCATTGCTACATAAAGTAATGGGGTGGAGCAGAGTGTCGCAGTAAGTGACTGCCAATCACAATGACAACCGGATGCTGGGTATTTAATTGGATACAATATAGAAACTGCCTGCAAGTGTGTTGTTGAAAACTCCACACGTTCACACATCGAGTTAGTATCGAATGAAGAAATCATGTTGCATGAAGTTCTCAGTCTAATCTTGATGGCTGCACTCTTCCCACGTAAGTCAAAGTCAGAAACTGTGTCGAATAATGTATTGTAATGTCAGCGGTGATTCTGTTCCGTAACACTGCTGTGTCAGAGTCTCACTCCAGAACACTTGAGCTCAAAGGCAAAACTAACACCCCAGGTGTCAGGACTGAGGGAGTGCTGGACTGTCGCAGAGGCAGTACTGAGGGTGTGCTGCACTGTCGCAGAGGCAGTACTGAGGGAATACTGCACTGTCGCAGAGGCAGTACTGAGGGAGTGCTGCACTGTCGCAGAGGCAGTACTGAGGGAGTGCTGCACTGTTGCAGAGGCAGTACTGAGGGAGTGCCGCACTGTCGCAGAGGCAGTAATGAGGGAGTAACTACATTGGTTGCAAAGCCCTTTCTGTTGCCCTGAGGTCCTGAACGGCGATATATTAATGTAAGCCCTCTCTTTCTTGTAATGCAGCCTCTGCTCCAATCCATTATTGACTGAAATAATAATCTAATCGATGTTCCGTCCCACAGGAATACTCGCCTCCTATGTGGAACAGTCTCCCTCTATCCTATCGCTTTCCGCAGGAGAGTCGACAACACTCAGATGCACGCTGAAGAATACTGGCTATACATTAATGTACTGGTACAGACAACAACCAGACAGGGCACTGGAAGCTCTGTTCTATTCTGCTGGAACAGGGTCTGTCACCAATTACACGTCCGAGTCATTTAAGGCAGACAGAGCCAGCAATAGAATTAGAATTAGAATTAGAATATTACAGCGCAGTACAGGCCCTTCGGCCCTCGATGTTGCGCCGATCATCTGACCTACACTATTCCATTTACATCCATATGTCTATCCAATGACCACTTAAATGCCCTTAAAGTTGGCGAGTCTACTACTGTTGCAGGCAGGGCGTTCCACGCCCCTACTACTCTCTGCGTAAAGAAACTACCTCTGACATCTGTCCTATATCTTTCACCCCTCAACTTAAAGCTATGTCCCCTCGTGTTTGCCATCCTCATCCGAGGAAAAAGACTCTCACTATCCACCCTATCTAACCCTCTGATTATCTTGTATGTCTCTATTAAGTCACCTCTCCTCCTCCTTCTCTCTAACGAAAACAACCCCAAGTCCCTCAGCCTTTCCTCGTAAGACCTTCCTTCCATACCAGGCAACATCCTAGTAAATCTCCTCTGCACCCTTTCCAAAGCTTCGACATCCTTCCTATAATGCGGTGACCAGAACTGCACGCAATACTCCAGGTGCGGCCTCACCAGAGTTTTGTACAGCTGCATCATGACCCCGTGGCTCTGAAACTCGATCCCCCTACTAATAAAGGCTAACACACCATATGCCTTCTTAACAGCCCTATTAACCTGGGTAGCAACTTTCAGGGATTTATGTACCTGGATACCAAGATCTCTCTGCTCATCTACACTACCAAGAATCTTCCCATTAGCCCAGTACTCTGCATTGCTGTTACTCCTTCCAAAGTGAATCACCTCACACTTCTCCGCATTAAACTCCATTTGCCATCTCTCAGCCCAGCTCTGCAGCCTATCTATGTCCCTCTGTACCCTACAACACCCTTCGACACTATCCACAACTCCACCGACCTTCGTGTCATCCGCAAATTTACTAACCCACCCTTCTACACCCTCATCCAGGTCGTTTATAAAAATGACAAACAGCAGTGGCCCCAAAACAGAACCTTGCGGTACACCACTAGTAACTAAACTCCAGGATGAACATTTGCCATCAACCACCACCCTCTGTCTTCTTTCAGCTAGCCAATTTCTGATCCAAAGCTCTAAATCACCTTCAACCCCATACTTCCGTATTTTCTGCAATAGCCTACCGTGGGGAACCTTATCAAACGCCTTACTGAAATCCATATACACCACATCCACGGCTTTACCCTCATCCACCTGTTTGGTCACCTTCTCGAAAAACTCAATAAGGTTTGTGAGGCACGACCTACCTTTCACAAAACCGTGCTGACTATCGCAAATGAACTTATTCTTTTCAAGATGATTATAAATCCTGTCTCTTATAACCTTTTCCAACATTTTACCCACAACCGAAGTAAGGCTCACAGGTCTATAATTACCAGGGCTGTCTCTACTCCCCTTCTTGAACAAGGGGACAACATTTGCTATCCTCCAGTCCTCTGGCACTACTCCTGTCGACAATGACGACTTAAAGATCAACAGCAACGGCTCTGCAATCTCCTCCCTGGCTTCCCAGAGAATCCTAGGATAAATCCCATCTGGCCCAGGGGACTTATCTATTTTCACTCTTTCCAAAATTGCTAACACCTCCTCCTTGTGAATCTCAATCCCATCTAGCCTAGTAGGCTGTATCTCAGTAATCTCCTCGGCAACATTTTCTTTCTCTACTGTAAATACTGACGAAAAATATTCATTTAACGCTTCCCCTATCTCCTCTGATTCCGCACACAACTTCCCACTACTATCCTTGATTGGCCCTGTTCTAACTCTTATCATTCGTTTATTCCTGATATACCTATAGAAAGCCTTAGGGTTTTCTTTGATCCTATCCGCCAATGACTTCTCGTGTCCTCTCCTTGCTCTTCTTAGCCCTCCCTTTAGATCCTTCCTGGCTAGCTTGTAACTCTCAAGCGCCCTAACTGAGCCTTCACGTCTCATCCTAACATAAGCCGCCCTCTTCCTCTTGACACGCGCTTCAACTTCTTTAGTAAACCACGGCTCCCTCGCTCGACAACTTCCTCCCTGCCTGACAGGTACATACTTATCAAGGACACGCAGTAGCTGCTCCTTGAATAAGCTCCACATTTCGTTTGTGCCCATCCCCTGCAGTTTCCTTCCCCATCCTACACATCCTAAATCTTGCCTAATCGCGTCATAATTTCCTTTCCCCCAGCTATAATTCTTGCCCTGCGGTATATACCTGTCCCTGCCCATCGCTAAGGTAAACCTAACAGAATTGTGATCACTATCGCCAAAGTGCTCACCTACATCTAAATCGAACACCTGGCCGGGTTCATTACCCAGTACCAAATCCAATGTGGCATCGCCCCTGGTTGGCCTGCCCACATACTGTGTCAGAAAACCCTCCTGCACACACTGGACAAAAACAGACCCATCTAAAGTACTCGAACTATAGTATTTCCAGTCAATATTTGGAAAGTTAAAGTCCCCCATAACCACTACCCTGTTACTCTCGCTCCTGTCGAGAATCATCTTCGCTATCCTTTCCTCTACATCTCTGGAACTATTCGGAGGTCTATAGAAAACTCCCAACAGGGTGACCTCTCCTCTCCTGTTTCTAACCTCGGCCCATACTACCTCAGTAGACGAGTCCTCAAACGTCCTTTCTGCCGCTGTAATACTTTCCTTGATTAACAATGCCACACCCCCCCCCCCTCTTTTACCCTCTTCTCTGTTCTTACTGAAACATCTAAATCCCGGAACCTGCAACATCCATTCCTGCCCCTGCTCTACCCATGTCTCCGAAATGGCCACAACATCAGGATCCCAGGTACCAACCCATGCTGCAAGCTCACCCACCTTATTCCGGATGCTCCTGGCGTTGAAGTAGACACACTTTAAACCAAGTTCTTGCTTGCCAGTGCCCTCTTGCGTCCCTGTAACCTTATCCCCTACCTCACTACTCTCAACAGCCTGTACACTGGAACTACAATTTAGGTTCCCATTCCCCTGCTGATTTAGTTTAAACCCCCCCGAAGAGCACTAACAAATCTCCCCCCCAGGATATTGGTACCCCTCTGGTTCAGGTGAAGACCATCCTGTTTGTAGAGGTCCCACCTACCCCAGAAAGAGCCCCAATTATCCAGGAAACCAAAACCCTCCCTCCTACACCATCCCTGCAGCCACGTGTTCAACTCCTCTCTCTCCCTATTCCTCTCTTCGCTAGCACGTGGCACAGGCAACAACCCAGAGATAACAACTCTGGTTGTTCTCGCTCTAAGCTTCCACCCTAGCTCCCTGAATTTCTGCCTTAAATCCCCATCTCTCTTCCGACCTATGTCGTTGGTGCCTATGTGGACCACGACTTGGGGGTGCTCCCCCTCCCCCTTAAGGATCCCAAAAACACGATCGGAGACATCACGTACCCTGGCACCTGGGAGGCAACACACCAACCGTGAGTCTCTCTCGTTTACTTTGGCACTGAGAGACGCAGCTCCATCTCACACCGCTGTCTATTTCTGCGCTTGTAGTATCGCACAGTGTTTGAGAAAGCGGATCAGCAGCTGCAAAAACCTGCAGCGGATGAACGGGAGTTCAGTGCTCAACTTCAACTGGCAGGGGGCAGCAGTAGATTGAAGCTTTCTGTTCATATCTATCTGTCCACCTGATTGTTTATCTCTCTGTCTCTCTATCTATCTATCTCTTTACCTGGTTATCTATCTCTCTGTCTCTCTATCTATCTAAATCTATCTTTAGGTAATTACACTTTGTATGAACTAATTAAACATACTGCAGTAATGTAATGAATGACCATCTTTTCATAGATTTTCTATATATTGACCAGTAGAAGATGTGGTTTATCATCAATTATCTATCAAAATCCTCTATGATCTTCAATATCTGTATCACATCTAATTAACCTTCTCTGCTCTAAGGGCAGAAACCCCCAGCTTCTCCAGTCTCTCCACAGTAACTGAAGTCCCTCATCCCTGATACCAGTCTGGTTAATCTCCCTCTAGCCTTCACTACACAGACGCGAACAACCCCCCAATGCACAGGGACTAACTCAGCGCAGAACCATTAACCATCTGAGCGCTGTTTCACACTGTTCAAAGTGAGACCCCTCTCCAGATAACTTCATCTCTGGGACACCTGCCTCCTGACAGCGAGTTCAGAAGCTGCTGAAAACTCTTTACCCACTTTCACCTCAGACTCGAGTCACATTTGATGTGTTCTTCAAAGAAACTAGCAGTTCAGACAAGTGAACAATTTAACCCTTTAACTCCCATTCACCATGGAGGTTCGGCAGCAGAGCAGTTATGTTACTGGGCTAGTAATCCAGAGGCCTGGACTAATGATCCCCAGACTTGAGTTCAATTCCCACACTGGCAGAAATGCAATTTAAATTCAATTAATTAAATAAATAAAAATCTGTCATGGAAAGTATGAGTAATCCTGAACATGGAGTGTCTTAAAAACCCAACGTCTTCATTGATTACCTTCAGGGAAGGAAATCCGCCATTCCTACCCGGTCTGGCCTATATGTGACTGCAGACCCACAGCAATGTGGTTGACTGTTAACTGCCCTCTGACATGGCCCAGCAGGTATTCCCGAAGATGGTTCACCACCACCTTCTCAGGGGCAATAAGGGATGGGCACACTCTCTGGGTATAGAGGGTTGCTTCCCTGAATTCTACTCTATCAAATCCCTTTCTGAAATGTGAACATCTCTATTCAATCTCCCCCTATCCTCCTGTGTTGTATCATTCTACAACATTGCTATGCAAAGTAGTGGGGTGGAGCAGAGTGTCGCAGTAAGTGACTGCCAATCACAATGACAACCGGATGCTGGGTATTTAATTGGATACAATATAGAAACCGCCTGCAAGTGTGTTGTTGAAAACTCCACACGTTCACACATCGAGTTAGTATCGAATGAAGAAATCATGTTGCTTGAAGTTCTCTGTCTAATCTTGATGGCTGCATTCTTCCCACGTCAGTCAAAGTCTGAAACTGTAGAATAATGTATTGCAATGTCAGCGGTGATTCTGTCCGGAACACTCCTGTGTCAGAGTCTCACTCCAGAGCACTTCAGCTCAAAGTCAAGGCTGACAAACCACATGTCAGGACTGAGGGAGTGCTGCACTGTCGCAGAGGCAGTACTGAGGGAGTGCTGCACTGTCACAGAGGCAGTACTGAGGGAGTGCTGCACTGTCGCAGAGGCAGTACTGAGTGAGTTCTGCACTGTCGCAGAGGCAGTACTGAGGGACTGCTGCACAGTCGCAGAGGCAGTACTGAGGGAGTGCTGCACTGTCGAATAGGCAGTACTGACGGAGTAACTGCATTTGTTGCAAAGCACTTTCTGATGCCCTGAGGTCCTGAACGGCGCTATATTAATGTAAGCCCTTTCTTTCTTGCAATGCAGCTCCTGCTCCAATCCATTATTGACTGAAATAATAATCTAATCGATGTTCCATTCCACAGGAATACTCTCCTCCTATGTGGAACAGTCACCCTCTATCCTATCGATTGCGGCAGGAGAGTCGACAACACTCAGATGCACGCTGACCAATACTGCCAATTCCTATATGTACTTGTACAGACAACATCCAGACAGGGCACTGGAAGCTCTGTTCTATTCTGCTACAGAAGGGTCTGTTACCAATTACACGTCCGAGTCATTTAAGGCAGACAGAGCCAGCGATACACTGTTTACTTTGGCACTGAGAGACGCCGCTCCATCTCACACCGCTGTCTATTTCTGCGCTTGCAGTATCGCACAGTGTTTGAGAAAGCGGATCCGCAGCTGCAAAAACCTGCAGCGGATGAACGGGAGTTCAGTGCTCATCTTCCACCGGCAGGGGGCAGCAGTAGATTAAATCTCAGTGCTCATCATCCACCGGCAGGGGGCAGCAGTAGATTAAATCTCAGTGCTCATCCTCCACCGGCAGGAGGCAGCAGTAGATTAAATCTCAATGCTCATCTTCCCCCGGCAGGGGGCAGCAGTAGATTGAATCTCAGTGCTCATCTTCCACCGGCAGGGGGCAGCAGTGGATTGAATCTCAGTGCTCATCTTCCACTGGCAGGGGGCAGCAGTGGATTGAATCTCAGTGCTCATCTTCCACCGGCAGGGGGCAGCAGTAGATTGAATCTCAGTGCTCATCTTCCCCCAGCAGGGGGCAGCAGTAGATTGAATCTCTGCGCTCATCTTCCACCGGGAGGGGGCAGCAGTAGATTGAATCTCAGTGCTCATCTTCCACTGGCAGGGGGCAGCAGTGGATTGAATCTCAGTGCTCATCTTCCACCGGCAGGGGGCAGCAGTAGATTGAATCTCAGTGCTCATCTTCCACCGGCAGGGGGCAGCAGTAGATTGAATCTCAGTGCTCATCTTCCACTGACAGGGGGCAGCAGTGGATTGAATCTCAGTGCTCATCTTCCACCGGCAGGGGGCAGCAGTAGATTGAATTCAGTGCTCACCATCCACCGGCAGGGGGCAGCAGTGGATTGAATCTCGGTGCTGATCTTCCACCGGCAGGGGGCAGCAGTAGATTGAATCTCAGTGCTCATCTTCCACCAGCAGGGGGCAGCAGTGGATTGAATCTCAGTGCTCATCATCCACCGGCAGGGGGCAGCAGTGGATTGAATCTCTGTGCTTATCTTCGACCGGCAGGGGGCAGCAGTAGACTGACTGCTCAATTTCTGCAACCAGGTCATGGAATCATCTTGGTTAACAGCAGAGAAGGAGACCATTCGGCCCATCTTCCCCGTACTGGCTTATTTGAAAGAACTGTCCAGTTATTGCTCTTCCCCCCACCCCCCCCCCCCGCTACTTCCCCATAGCCATGCACATTGTTTCCATTCACGTGTACAATCCATTCCCTTTTGAACGTTCTTGTTCAAACTGCTTCCAACACCCTTTCAGACAGTGCTCGCCACATCATAACAACTCGCTGCTTAAATAAATCATCACTTCTCCCCCCCTCTCCCCATTAATTCATCTGCCAGTTATATTTAATCAATGTCTCTGGGTTGCCTTCTGCCTATAGAAACAGTTTCTGTCATTTACATATTTTAAAAAATTATTTGATGGGATGTGTGCATCGCTGACCGGGCCAGCATCTGCTATCCATCCTAAATTGCCCTTGAGAAGGTGGTGGTGAGCTGCCTTCTTGAACCACTGCAGTCCATGTCGGGTAGTTACAACCACAGTCCCGTAAGGAAGAGAGTTCCAGGATTTTGACCCAGCGACAGTGAAGGAACGGCGATATAGTTCCAAGTGAGGATGGTGTGTGACTTGAAGGGGAACTTGCAGGTGGTGGTGTTCCCATGCATCTGCTGTCCTTGTCCTTCTCGGTGGTAGAGGTCGAGGGTTTGGAAGGTGTTGGCGAAGGAGCCTTTGGGAGTTGCTGCAGTGCATCTTGTAGATGGTACACACTGCTGCCACTGTGTGTCGGTGGTGGAGGGAGTGAATGTTTGTAGATGGGGGGCCAATCAAGCGGGCTGTTTTGTTCTGGATGGTGTCGAGCTTCTTGAGTGTTGTTGGAGCTGCACTCATCCCGGTAAGTGGAGAGCATTCCATCACACTTCTGACTTGTGCCTTGGAGATGGTGGAAAAGCTTTGTAGAATCAGGAGATGAGGTACTCAAGACTCAACGTGCTATCTGAGTGGGTAAAACTCTCCTCTCTGAGTTAGAAGATGCCACTCCACAGACTGGAGCCAATAAAAAGGCTGACACTTCAGTGCCTGGAACGCGTTGCCAGCGGAGGTGGTAGATGCGAACACGATAGCGTCTTTTAAGATGTATCTAGACAGATACATGAATGGGCAGGAAGCAAAGAGATACAGACCCTTAGAAAATAGGCGACATGTTTAGGTAGAGGATCTGGATCGGCGCAGGCTTGGAGGGCCGAAGGGCCTGTTCCTGTGCTGTAATTTTCTTTTTTCTTTGTTCTTTCTTTGCCAACAAACTGCAGGTAAGTCAAAACAAATCCACCGACCAAAAATTTCGGACTGAAATGCATGTTTCATACTATTTTTTCTGATTAAGCAGAATTAACGCACACAATTTTGAATGCAACACAAACGCAATAAATTGATGCTAAACCCTTTAGTAAAAGCCTGGTTTGGCCTCAACTGGTGTAGCGTGTCCACTTCTTTACATGACATTGCCGGGAGGATGGAGAGGGTGCAAAGGAGATTTAGAAGGAGGTGACCGGGCATGAGGGGTTTCAGCTATGTGGAGATGTGGGAGAAGCTGTTCATTGGAAAAGACAAGGTTACCAAAAGTCCCAGAGCCCAATCCAGAAGGTTAGGGGTGCGATGATGGACCACACCACTGCTCATTCAATCCAAAAAACATTGAAATGTTTCCCATTTCATCCATGATCTTCCCACTTCATGTAAAATGCATCTATGGAATAGTTAAGTTGTCACCCCCACTCTTGGTCTAACCTTTAACACTTCCATTGTTACCGAGTCCTGATGGATATTTAAGAAAGATAGTGAACATTTACTCTTGTAACATCTCAGCTTTTCTGAAATGACCCTCCCAGCAATGCACACATCCCATCACTGAATACATTCAGATACAATTGGAAGTGAACAAGCTTGATAATGATGGTGGAGTGAGCATCTTTTCATGGTTATGAGGCTGCTGAGGGTGAGGCTGACACAGAAAATGGCGGTCGGGAGGAGGGTGGTAATGTGTCCTCAGATGGTAATGATGAGTGTGAGGATGGTGTCAGGATGAATGTGGTTATGATCAGGGGAGTACTGAAGGTATTGATGATACCAACACACCCGCCCATTTAATCACCTCTCCACCACAGAAGATAGTTTACATCACATTTACTCCCTTCCTTTCTGCAACTTTCAAAGACATGAAACAGAACTGCAGGCCCAGAAACCGATGAGCTGGGGCTCAAACATTGGTCCCTCCCCAGAAATGACGAGTCCTCGGGGAGCCCATGAACAAAGAAAGAAAGCTTGGCTCCGCCTAGGAAAATGTTGAAGATGATGGAGACGGAAGCTGTAAATTCCAGTCAGTTCCCAGAACTTTGAGATACTCTACAATAAAAGTGCTCAGTCATTTCATTTAAAACCACACGGATCCTTCACCCTCCAGAGATGGCTGTGTCTCAGCTCTGGGTTGTGTTGTTGGTGTTAACGGGTAAGGAGGTGTCTGAACTGTGAGGTTACAATGATGTAGATGTGTCTCGGATTCTCAGTCTCTGTCTGTCTTTGTCTCTCTCCTTCTCCCTCTGTATTTCTTTCTCTGTTGATAACGATATAGACATTGTCCCTGGGTTAATCTCTCTCTTTCTCTCTCTCTCTCCCTCTCTGTTTTGCAGATGTGGGGGCCGTGTTGATCCAACAGACTCCCGCTTCCATATCCCATTCCCCAGGCTCTCCAGTCAGGATCGAGTGTATTTACACTGAAGCAACAGCTAGCTCTGTTTTCTACTGGTACCAATGGCATCTGGACCGTGAGCCCGAGAACCTTTTCTACTCCTATGCTGCTAGAACGGTCAACCCCTCTGGAGAGGTGGACGGTTTCACCGCCAGGAGACCCGACAACACCCATTTTTACCTGGAGTCCTCCAGCCTGTGGGAGAATCAATCAGCCGTGTATTACTGTGCCTGTAGTCTGCACAGTGACTCAGAAAGGCGCCGGACTTCAGCAAAAACTCTAAACATTGACAGAGCTCACTTGTGGGAGATAGACCTGTTTATCTGGGCTGTCATTCTATCACTCTGACTATCTGTCAGTTTCTATGTCTACTGTTGAATGAACTGGCTCTTTGACAGAGTTGTCTAACTAGTTCCCATTCACTGACTAGTTCTCCATTGCACTAATAAATCTTCCCTTCATCTACTTCTCCAATTGACATCTGGAAGTTACTATTGGATGGTCTTCCACCGCCCTTTCAGTCAGTGCCCTCAACATGATAACAATTCACTGAGGAGAAAGATTCCACTCATCTCCCACTCTGGTTCCTTTCCCAATTACCTTCAATTCTTGGTCCCTGGTTTATCGACCCTCCTGACTGTCGATACCACCCTCTGGATACAGTTTCTCTATCAAGACACTTCTGACCACGTCTTTCAAATCTCCCCTTACCCTCATTACTCTAATGGACACAAGTCCATACAAATTGGAAATGGTTGATCTTGGAACCTTCAATCATGTCTCTGATGATTCATACAGTGCAAAGGCGAGAAACCTCTCCAGATCCGTCTCTGACTGGAACACCTGCCTCCAGACGGCGGCTTCAGCATCTGTTCAAAACTGTTAATCCACTTGTCTCTCAGTCTGTCGGTGTCTTTTGAAGAATTTTGACAATGACTGCAGTTCAGTGCGGTGAAGAACTTAACCCTATAACTCCCGTTTAGCAGAAGGGGGGAAATGAAACTGTCTTGGCCCTGAAACAAGGCAGCAGGTTGACGGGTCTTATTGGATCATAGAATCATGAGGGACAAATCCAGGCCATTCAGCCCATCGATCCTGGCCTAGCTGTTTGAAAGAGCGACCTGCTCCCATCTCTCTTCATCTTCCCCTATCAACAGATTCTTCTATTCCTTTCTCACTCATGTATTTATTCAGCTCCCCCCTTAACTGCATCGTCTCTATTCGACCTCAACCCATTCCATTTGGTCTGTAATTCCACATTCTCACCGCTCCCTGGGTTAAAGAACCTCCTCCTGAATTTCCAATTGGTTTTATAAAGGACTATCTTACAATTATGATCCCTGGTATTCACTTCCCTGTCCAATTACTCCCACTCCCTGTTCTTTCTGAATAACCCTGCACTTGATCTTGCAGCTTGTCTGCCTCCTTCCCTGCATTACAACAGTGACTGCACTTCAAAATGTATTTGACTGGTTGAGGCTGGAGTGAAGCAGAGAGCTGTGGGGCCGAAATGCGCCGATCTGTGCATTAACTTCCATCTAGTTCTGTGCCACAAGCGCCAACACGAGTCGAGTAGGAGAATATAACTGATGACAGAAACAGGTTCAGCTTCTGACACTGAAAGGCCTGCAGAATCAGTGCTTGCAGTTGCACCTGGAGCCACTAGGTGCCAGTGTTACTCCACTGTTGCCGCTGCCAAGAACATGCTCACACAGAGTAAGCTTCCCCACAGCAGCTCCACAGGTCAACTTGGCTGCTTCTGAAATGTTTCACTTCTCAACTATTTCACACAAAATATTCCGGCAATGAAAAAAAAAAACTCAATGATAGATGAGATAGATGAGCTTTTAGTCTGATCGTTTTGGGGGCATTAAGTGACATTTATATCATTCCAACCTTGGAATATTTGCGCCCAAATGCCAATTTGTAGATTTCCAGGTTCCATTTTACAATTACATTGTCCCAGGTGTTTGTAGGAAACTAGGAGAGAGCCTGAATTTCCATCGTGACTTTAGCACAACTCCCACATCTATCGTGCCAAGTGTAAAGTAACATTTTTCCCACATGCTCCCTGTTTCCAGGTGGAATAACGTGAGATCTGGTGCTCACTTCATGTGATCAAGTGAGAGACAGTTTTCAGAACAGAAGGCTTCACACTGACATGTTGTGATATCCACAACCCGCCAGTGGAGGGGCTGCATTAATCAGGTCTGTTCATTGATGAGGTGAAACTCAGTATGTTGAGGTTTTAAGAGCGGGTTCGCTTTTGCAGAACATTGCAAAATAATAAATTAACCCGGAAGCTGGAGAGAGTTCACCTTCTTAGGCAGTTCCCCGGGGTTGAGGTTGACTTTCTTCAACTCCGGTTCAATGGGTTCTGAGATGGCTGATGAGTCCAGTGTATGATCTGCAGACTCTGTCACATGAGGTGCAGGTGGTGCTTGTAGGATCAGGCAGGTGAGTAGTTTGCAGGTTTGTGCGCTCCCTCCGATGCCTCGGCCTTACCTCTGCATGTTCCTGAAGTTCCTCGTGGTGTCCGATGCCTTCCCGTTTGTCCTTCCTCCGTCTGGGATGATCAGGAGCCTGGGACTCCAAGGAGTCGACGGGGATGTTTCATCTCTCCAGGGATGTTGTGAGGACATCTCTAAAGCCTTTCCACTGTCCTCCTGGGAGTCTCCTGCCACGACCAAGTTCTGAGTAGAACAGCTGCTTTGGGGAGTCTGGTGGTAGGAATGTGAATGACATGTCCCAGCCAGTGGAGCTGGTTTTCGGTGTTTCGCGCCCTAACACTCGGCAGGTTGGTTTGGGAAAGGATGATGCTGTTGGACTACCTGTCTTGCCACTGGAGTTGGAGGATAATGCGGAGGCACCTCTGGTGTTACTTCTCCTGTGCTTTGAGGTGTCCACTGTAGGTTCTCCAAGGTAAGGTCAATGTGGAGATGTATTTATGAGCAGTGACTGATGGGACAAAGCAGTTCAGAGCTATCCACTGTCTAGACAAAGAATCACACACAGACAGACCTCAAACTCACGTAATTTTACCAAGGAGTCAAAAAGCAGGGCCTCATCCACAGTTTTATCTTCATGTACCTGGGTTCCACACTTGGACTGTACACATTTTTGGTCTCCAACCTCCTTGGTTAAAACACACTGGGTGCACTGTGAAAATTTCAGGTCTCCTCATACCTTGGTTAGACTTCATTTGGAGAACTGTGCACTGTTCCGTTCTCATTATACATTGGTTAGATCACAACTGGAGCAC
>NW_027140806.1:140000-145000 GCF_036365525.1 Heterodontus francisci | reverse complement strand
CCACAGTCCAGGCCCTGAGACTTATATATAAACACACACACACACACCACAGTCCAGGCCCTGAGACTTATATATAAACACACACACACACCACAGTCCAGGCCCTGAGACTTATATATATATACACACACGCCACAGTCCATGCCCTGAGACTTATATATAAACACACACACACACCACAGTCCAGGCACTGAGACTTATATATACACACACACACACACCACAGTCCATGCCCTGAGACTTATATATAAACACACACACACACCACAGTCCAGGCACTGAGACTTATATATAAACACACACACACACCACAGTCCAGACCCTGACACTTATATATATACACACACAGCACAGTCCAGGACCTGAGACTTATATATAAACACACACACACACACCACAGTCCAGGCCCTGAGACTTATATATAAACACACACACACACACCACAGTCCAGGCACTGAGACTTATATATAAACACACACACACACACCACAGTCCATGCCCTGAGACTTATATATATACACACACACACACCACAGTCCAGGCACTGAGACTTATATATAAACACACACACACACACCACAGTCCAGGCACTGAGACTTATATATAAACACACACACACACACCACAGTCCATGCCCTGAGACTTATATATATACACACACACACACCACAGTCCATGCCCTGAGACTTATATATATATACACACACACACCACAGTCCAGGCCGGGAGACTTATATGTACACACACACACTCACCACAGTCCAGGCCCTGAGACTTATATATAAACACACACACACCACAGTCCAGGCCCTGAGACTTATACATAAACACACACACACCACAGTCCAGGCCCTGAGACTTATATATACACACACACACACCACAGTCCAGGCACTGAGACTTATATATACACACACACACACACACCACAGTTCAGGCCCTGAGACTTATACATAAACACACACACACCACAGTCCAGGCCCTGAGACTTATATATACACACACACACACCACAGTCCAGGCCCTGAGAATTATATATACACACACACACACACACACACCACAGTCCAGGCACTGAGACTTACAAATAAACACACACACACACACACTACAGTCCAGGCCCTGAGACTTATATATATATACACACACCACAGTCCAGGCCCTGAGACTTATATATATACACACACTCACCACAGTCCAGGCCCTGAGACTTATATATACACACACACACACCACAGTTCAGGCCCTGAGACTTATATATACACACACACACACCACAGTCCAGGCCCTGAGACTTATATATACACACACACACACCACAGTCCAGGCCCTGAGACTTATATATATACACACACACACACCACAGTCCAGGCCCTGAGACTTATATATATACACACACACTCTACACAGTCCAGGCCCTGAGACTTATATATATATATATGCACACACTCTCCACAGTCCAGAACCTGAGACTTATATATATATACATACACTCTCCACAGTCCAGGCCCAGAGACATATATATGCACACCGACAACACAGTCCAGAACCTGACACTTAAATATATATACACACACACACCACAGTCCAGGCCCTGAGACTTATATATATACACACACTCTCCACAGTCCAGGCCCAGAGACATATATACACACACACACACCACAGTACAGGCCCTGAGACTTATATATATATATATATACACACACACAGACACCACAGTACAGACCCTGAGGCTTATATATATACACACACTCTCCACAGTCCAGAACCTGAGACTTATATATATATATACACACACACACTACAGTCCAGGCCCAGAGACATATATATACACACACACACCACAGTACAGGCCCTGAGACTTATATATATATATATACACACACACAGACACCACAGTACAGACCCTGATGCGTATATATATACACACACTCTCCACAGTCCAGAACCTGAGACTTATATATATACACACACACACACCACAGTCCAGGCCCAGAGACATATATATACACACAGACACCACAGTACAGGCCCTGAGGCTTATATATATACACACACACACCACAGTCCAGGCCCTGAGACTTATATATATGCACACACACACACCACAGTCCAGGCACTGAGACTTATATATATACACACACACTCTCCACAGTCCAGAACCTGAGACTTATATATATACACACACACACACCACAGTCCAGGCACTGAGACTTATATATATGCACACACACACACCACAGTCCAGGCACTGAGACTTATATATATACACACACACTCTCCACAGTCCAGAACCTGAGACTTATATATATACACACACACACCACAGTCCAGGCCCTGAGACTTATATATATGCACACACACACACACCACAGTCCAGGCACTGAGACTTATATATATATACACACACACACCACAGTCCAGGCCCTGAGACTTATATATATACACACACACACACCACAGTCCAGGCCCTGAGACTTATATATATATACACACACACACCACAGTCCAGGCCCTGAGAATTATATATATGCACACACACACCACAGTCCAGGCCCTGAGACTTATATATATACACACACTCTCCACAGTCCAGAACCTGAGACTTATATATATACACACACACACCACAGTCCAGAACCTGAGACTTATATATATACACACACTCTCCACAGTCCAGAACCTGAGACTTATATATATACACACACACACCACAGTCCAGAACCTGAGACTTATATATATATACACACACACCACAGTCCAGAACCTGAGACTTATATATATATACACACACACACCACAGTCCAGGCCCTGAGACTTATATATATACACACATACACCACAGTACAGGCCCTGAGGCTTATATATAGACACACACTCTCCACAGTCCAGAACCTGAGACTTATATATATACACACACGCACACCACAGTCCAGGCCCTGAGGAATATAACTATATGCAAACACACACCACAGTCCAGGCTCTGAGACTTTTGTATATACAAACACACACGCACCACAGTCCAGACCCAGAGAATTATATATATATATACACACACACACACACACACACCACAGTCCAGACCCTGAGACTTATATATATATATATATATATATATATGTATATATACACACACACCACAGTCCAGGCCCTGAGAATTATATATATATATATATATATATATATATATATATATATATATATCTGTATATATACACACACACCACAGTCCAGACCCTGAGACTTATATATATATATGTATATATATATATATATATATATATATATATATATATATATATATATATATATATATATATATACACACACCACAGTCCAGACCCTGAGCCTTATATATATATATATATCCTCTGAAATCCTTCAAATCCTCTGAAGAAGGAATTTTCCTCCACACAAGATCAGGGGGCAGGTTGTTCAACCTTGCCCGTCTAAGAGCGAAGTCCAAAGTACGGAAAGTCCTCATCAGAGAACTCCTCTTTGCTGACGATGCTGCTTTAACATCTCACACTGAAGAATGCCTGCAGAGTCTCATCGACAGGTTTGCGTCTGCCTGCAATGAATTTGGCCTAACCATCAGCCTCAAGAAAACGAACATCATGGGGCAGGATGTCAGAAATGCTCCATCCATCAATATTGGCGACCACGCTCTGGAAGTGGTTCAAGAGTTCACCTACCTAGGCTCAACTATCACCAGTAACCTGTTTCTAGATGCAGAAATCAACAAGCGCATGGGTAAGGCTTCCACTGCTATGTTCAGACTGGCCAAGAGAGTGTGGGAAAATGGCGCACTGACACGGAACACAAAAGTCCGAGTGTATCAGGCCTGTGTCCTCAGTACCTTGCTCTATGGCAGCGAGGCCTGGACAACGTATGCCAGCCAAGAGCGACGTCTCAATTCATTCCATCTTCGCTGCCTTCGGAGAATACTTGGCATCAGGTGGCAGGACTATATCTCCAACACAGAAGTCCTTGAAGCGGCCAACATCCCCAGCTTATACACACTACTGAGTCAGCGGCGCTTGAGATGGCTTGGCCATGTGAGCCGCATGGAAGATGGCAGGATCCCCAAAGACACATTGTACAGCGAGCTCGCCACTGGTATCAGACCCACCGGCCGTCCATGTCTCCGTTATAAAGACGTCTGCAAACGCGACATGAAATCGTGTGACATTGATCACAAGTCGTGGGAGTCAGTTGCCAGCATTCGCCAGAGCTGGCGGGCAGCCATAAAGACAGGGCTAAATTGTGGCGAGTCGAAGAGACTTCGTAGTTGGCAGGAAAAAAGACAGAGGCGCAAGGGGAGAGCCAACTGTGCAACAGCCCCAACAAACAAATTTCTCTGCAGCACCTGTGGAAGAGCCTGTCACTCCAGAATTGGCCTTTATAGCCACTCCAGGCGCTGCTTCACAAACCACTGACCACCTCCAGGCGCGTATCCATTGTCTCTCGAGATAAGGAGGCCCAAAAGAAAAAGAATATATATATATATATATATATATATATATATATATATATATATGTATATATACACACACACCACAGTCCAGGCCCTGAGAATTATATATATATGTATATATGTATATATACACACACACCACAGTCGAGGCCCTGAGAATTATATATATATGTATATATGTATATATACACACACACCACAGTCCAGACCGTGAGACTTATATATATATATATATATATATATATATATATGTATATATACACACACACCACAGTCCAGACCCTGAGACTTATATATATATATATATATATATATATATATGTATATATACACACACACCACAGTCCAGACCCTGAGACATATATATATATATATATATATATATATATATATATATATATATATATATATATATATGTATATATACACACACACCACAGTCCAGACCCTGAGACTTATATATATATATATATATATATATATATATATGTATATACACACACACACCACAGTCCAGGCC